>NW_019272158.1:136660-165521 GCF_002738345.1 Cucurbita maxima | reverse complement strand
GAAGATTTATGGTATCAGATATGAACCTGACATCCTGTGTCCAAAGCTTCAAGCGTTCCAAGCGACACAGTCTTAACCCACACCTCAGGGCTTGCTCTGCGATATGCTCTGAAAACCTATGTTCAAGGCTTTATGCATTTGAAGTAACATATTCTGAAAACCTACATCCAAGGATTCTTACGTTCCAAACGGTGTAGTCTAATTCTGCATTAAGGGCTTGCCCTATGATATAGTCTGAATACCTATGCCCAAGGCTTCATGCGTTCCAAGAAGCGTAGTTTGAAATCCTACACCCAATGCTTGCCCTATGTTACAACATGAATACCTACGCCCAAGACTTCATGGTTCTCAATCTTGTAAGTTTGTAATGTTCCTAATTCCTTGAGGAATAAGTTGTAACATGTATTCGTAAACATATGAATCCATCGTAATAACAAGCCTGAGTTTTTCTAGAAGGTCATAGATTCTTAATGAATTCCTTAAGGGTGATTAAAGGGTCTTAAGTCTTGAGGTGTTTCTTTGGTCCAAACTGACTTTAGGTTCCAAGCTTGCTCTAATCAACTTGAACTCTTGAACAACCTTGTTGTCCTTGGAAATGGGCCTTATAAGAAGTAGCAAGTCATTTGTTGGACATATAGACATTGAATTTAAATAAGTAGTCATAGGGGCATTTTCGTCATTTTAGTCATTTTACCCCTAATTCTTGGTTTTGCTACTTAACGTGTTCCAATGACTTTCAAACTTTTCCACATCATCAGACATCATATGATAAGGTCTATCACGAAATTTAATAGCATATGGAGGTCCTCTAGGTCATGAACCGTAGGTAGACATCCTTAGGGGAAATATGGTCATTTTGCACCATTTCTTGGTTTACCTCCAATCATTATCCAATGTCCACCAAATTTCATTTATAACCTCCATATACTATAATATGCTCAGCATTAAAATTACATAGGCAGCGAAGTTCATCTAGTTTGTTATTTTAATGTTACATAAATCCCGAGAAATTTGATATGTTTAGGGCTTTAACTCAGGGTTCTTTGAGTTTTTCTTTTATATATCCTTAATCCATACATGGTTTAGGGTTCATGTAGAAATCCAAGATATTCCAACAAGTATTTTTTAAGAAAAGTCCAAGGTGGCTACTTACCTCTTCATCTGTGTTCGGGACTTCCGTTCTTGAGCTTTCGGTTTTTTAATTATTCCAAATTATCTTTACTAGATTCATCTTTGAGTCTAGTTTTAGTAACCATAAAGAAATTAATGAAAACTGGTCTGAAAGGGATTCAAATTGATCAAAAAGTGTAGAAAGGTCAACATATGGCTACCTTTGACTTTTATTGTTCAAAGTTTTACCTTTGACTTTGTTCTTCATCTTCTTCATGGGTGGCTGGAAAAATCACAATTTTTCCTTATCATATTCCTCTGGTTTTGCCTTTGTACTGCTTTATATACACCTCTAATGGGCTAAATTTCTCCGCGAAACGTTTAGATAAAATTTCAAGGAAGAAGTAGGGGCAATTTCATACCTTGTCATAGTCTGTAACTTGAGTTATAACCTTCCAAAGTTCGCCAGAAAACATGTTTCTCACCTTTTTTTGGGACAACCGATTCTAGAGCTTTTTATTTCCTGATTCCTTCACGAAACTTGTTGGAAATCCCATATGGAATGTGTAGAAGTTGGTAGGATGGAAAATGATTAACCATAACCCTCGAAGAAGAAATCTGAGGAAAAAAATTCTATAATCTAAAATCTTCAAACTCGAATTTTAGAAATCATCACTCGGTTCTTGTCTTGAAATATTCTCCATAACTTCGTATTTATAGATCAAGCTTGCACAGTCATTGATTGTTCTAGAATTGTGGTGCATTTTCTCGTTTTTTATTTATCTAAAATTAAGTAAAAAATATCTAAAACGATGAAGGTGCTACCGACATTGGTTTTCAACTTAAACCGTTGGATCTACAGAACCTTTAGTCTTGTTAAACATATCCAAACAGCAGCTCAATCCAACAATTAGATGTGAATATACGATTGATTTTCTTCTGTTGGATGGTTCTGGAACCAAATCTCGTTGCAGATTTTCTTTAATTACAGTTTTGTAATTAAGTGGAACTTTAGGGGTATTTTGGTAATTTGTCACATTCTGAATATTTTATTATTATTTGATTCATAAGCATCATAAACAAAACTTTAAACCAAACCACCACATCTAGATCAGCTAAATAAGGTTCATTTGAAATAGTTCTTGTTTTCTTTTATTAAATGACAGAACAATTTGATAACTATTTGAAAACCACGTTTATTATTCTTAGTAATCCAAAATGAATTAGAATTTTGGAAACTCCTCATTCTCAGTTTGTTTTAAACCATAATGAACCTTTAAATTGTTATTTTACCATCTATGATCGAGTTGTGAAATGTCTTATTATGGTAAGTCCGTTTTTCCCTTCTCTAATATGTCATTTCTCAATGAAAATGTATTACCTTATTATTTATGACATATTGTAAAGTGCCTTTTTGTATCATATATTTGTATTTTCATGTCCTTATATAAACCCAACATTTTCCATTAATTTCTCTCAAAATTGGGAACTTAAATAAATGGGTCTACTACATTGTGATTGTCTTCTAATAACAATGGGTTGTGAACTTGATTCGATGGACCTCCCTGTATTTTACATTGTGTTAGCATTTTTTAATACTGTCACAGTCGTACAATTTCAACCATACAACGTCACGATTTTGACACAATCATGAAAAACCTTTTTTTTGCATGACATTATGGCTTCATTAGACTTTAGACAATGTTCGTCACTAACTGAACATGACTTGTATAGAAACTAAACTTTGTTCAATCACGCATGTAGCAACTCTAACTGACTTGCCTCTACTCTAGGCCAAGCTTTGGACGAAAACTAAAGTCGTAGTTGTTCCAAGGTATCAGCTTGTGGACTCCCAAGTCATCATCGGCAGATTTGCAGTGAACAGTGAGCTGATTTTTAGATTTTAGAGCATTTGTTATCTTGACCATAATATTTAGGTTTTGGATGAATGATCCTTCGATGGTAGTGAATTGGTTAGCAAAGAATGATGAAATTAAGAGAGAATGTGCAAGTATTGAAAATAAACTCATTGTTGAAATCGGAGAGGAAAAGAGATGGGTATGAACGCATTTGTGCTTGATTTGTTTCACTTTTTATAGTTGAAAAAGAGTGTAATGGAAGATAACAGTTGATCTGTAATAACCATTACTGTTGTTAAATTGTTTATAATAAAAATAGAATCGTGATTGATAACGTGTTATTTTTTAAATCGAAAAATATATGCTTGAAACTCATTATGGGTTATTGCTCTCTAAAATTTTGAATTAAAAATGTAAAAGTATAATATGGAAACTAATTTTATGTTATGATCGTTCGGGTCCTTCACCTAGTCATCATATGTAAGGATCGGGCTGACTCCATACTCCAAAAAGACGAGTAAACTTTCATGAAATAAAACAAGCAGTATTGAAAACATAACATTACTTAAAACAAAATAGTGTTCATACATGAGTAATTAAAACACAACACAATAGTTAAAACACAAAATATTTCAAAACAAATGGGTTGAAGACGATGGGTGAGGCTTGTCTATGACACCTGCTCCAGAGTCCGCTCCCAACCTCGACTAGCTCCTTATTACCGAAAAAAAAATGCAAAATAAGGAAGGAGTACAAGACTCAGCAAGTAGCCTACTTGTAGGCTCTTAATCGTGTCCTTGATATGCTAGGATACCACACTCTTTCTTTTCTTTGTTCTTGTTTTTGTTGTAAGTACTTAGTTCTGTTTCTGACTTTGAGTTCTGTTAAGAATGAGAAATAGAATTAGGATCGAGAGTGCAATCTTCATTAATATTCACAACGTTTAAATAGGATACAAGTTACAAACTACTACCTAAAAATAAGGGAAAATATAAACAACTAAATCTTGAGAATAAAATAAAATATAGTACTAATCAAATCATAAAAGAAAAAATATTAACTCATTACGAATATCTAAGATATATTCCACAACTAATTATTATAATATATTCTTCAAATATTGTAGGTTAATACTCCCCCTCAAGTTGGGGAGTATATGTCAATCACACCCAACTTGTCTTTAAAAAAAATCAAATTGATGTCTTCCCAAATTTTTAGTGAAAATATCTGACAATCGAATTTTAGTCAAAACATAACATGGTTTGATGATTCCATCTTGTAATTTTTCTCGAACTATATGACAATCTATTTCAATTTATTTCGTACGTTCGTCAAAAACTTGATTGGTTGCTATGTGTAATGCTGCTTGATTATTACAATACAATAATGCTGGTTCGAATAGTGGAACTTTCACGTCTTGAAGAATGTATCTTAACCAAGTTAACTCTAAACAAGTATTTACCATAACTGGATACTCGACTTCTGCTGATGATCTGGACACATTGGTTTGTTTTTTAGACTTCCAAGGAATAATTGAATTTCCAAGGAAAATGCATAACCCAGAAATTGACCGTTTGGAAGTTCGACAACCACCCCAGTCTGAGTCGCAATTGCTTGTAATCATAAGTTGTTTTCAGATGGTAATACAAGTCCTTCACCAATTGTACCTTTGATGTATCTCAAAACTCAAAGAGCTTCCTCCCAATGTGGTTTTCTTGGTTCATGCATAAATTGACTAAGCATACAAACTGAATACACTACATTAGGCCTAGTAATAGATAAATATATTAATCTGCCAATCAACCGTCTGTATTTACTTGGATCATCAACTTCTCTCCTTCTATTAAAGAAAGTTTCAGATTTTGCTCCATAGGAAATTCTTCTGGACGTGCTCCTGTGTCATCAAGAATATCAATGCCTATTAGTAAATAAAGAGAATATCATACTTCCTTTGCGACATAAAAATTTATTTTCTAGACCTAGAAAATTCAATGCCTAGGAAATATTTCAAATTCCCTAAATCTTTGATAAGGAATTTCTCGAGTAAACTAGTCTTGAGATGTTGAATTTTTTTGAGATTATTGTCTGTCAACATAATATCATCAACATAAATAAAAGCTATCATGAAAGAAGTACCTTTACTATTAGTAAATAAAGAGTAATCTGCTTTGAACTAAGCGTAGCCTGCATTTTGTATAGTGGTAGAGAATATGGAGAACCAACTACAAGAAGCCTATTTTAAAGTATAAAGAGATTTATGGAGCCGACATACTGTAATCTCCCCGTGCCGATGAATACCTAGTGGTAAAGATATATAGACTTCCTCGTTTACATTGTCATGGAGAAAGACATTTTGAACATCCAACTGATGAGTGAACCATTTTCGAGTAGGGACAATAGTGAGTAAGCAAACAAAGTGTAGTAAGTTTCGCTGTAGGAGAAAATGTTTCTTTGTAATCAATACCTTCAACTTGAGTGTATCTCTTTACTACTAGTCGAGCTTTATAACATTCAACAGAATCATCAGAGTTGGGTTTAATCTTGTACACCCAACGACAGCCAATAGCTTTATGGCCAGGTGGTAGAGGAATGAGAGAATGCAATTTCATCATTCATAGCCTGCTGCCATAATGGGTCGCCAACTACCTCATCATAGGTTTTAGGTTTTGTATGGGATGTAATAAGAGCTAGAAAAGCACGTTGAGTAGGAGAAAAATGAGAGAATGAAAGGTAATTGTCATGACCCGATGTTCGAGGTCAAAAACTCGGACCGTGACCCAAAAGACGAAATAAAAAATAAACAAAAAAAGAAAAGAAAGAAAATAAGAGTAAAATAAAAGATAAAAATACCATTCAATTAAAACAAAAGGAAGAGAAGATTTGTAAAATGAAATACAAAAGACTCCAATAGACCGACAAGGGACTGACGCTCCAAAACGACCCCCTCTGTGACCGCACAGCTCTCGAACGCTCCTCCACCTTGACTGGTACCTGAAAAAACAAGGGTAAAAGAAATGAGTATAAAAATTATACTCAGTAAGCCTTCTACTCGTAGGCTCTTATCGCATCCAAATTTTGACAAACTTCCACGGCTTTTTTCTTTGGCTCTAGGACATCTAATTCAGGTCTTAGCTTTTTAGGTCTTGCCCCTTGGAACTTGCCCTTTGGGGCTTCTTTGGTCTTCGTCCTTTCATTTATACCCCTAGAGTTCCTTTATGCTAACCTGTGTTTGACTGGTGCTCTGCGAGTGGCTACCTCGGCATGGCTTTGAGATTACCCGGTGTCTTACCTAGGAAGTGAGCTGTAACCCCATAGTCCCATGGTAAATCCCCCTGTATTTGGGAGGGCTACCTCCCGTATCCCATCCAGCTAAATGGTCAGTTACGACGTGGGTCTCCTTTTTCCCATGCTAAAACAGCTATCGAGCAGTCAAGTCTTGATCAAGAACCCACTGGTCCCCCACGAAGCTATATCACCATTCACACACAAGTAGCCTAAGGGTACTTTAGAGGAGCTTTGTGTGTCGTGGTTGTTTCTTAAGCTCCTAGGAAAGGGTTAAGTCTATACATAGTGACTTGTCACTCTAACACAAATCCCTAGACTTTATCAAACATGTGGGTCGATGAGAATTAATGAGTGTGCACACATCTATCATCCAACATCATCATAGAAAATTCATGCAAAGTAAACATACATGCTCAACGAGGCGATAATATCCATCAAGTCCCGGAGCTCAGAGTTCATAAGTTCCCATCCTCCTTTCAGCATGAATTAAACATATACGTATAAAGCAAAAGCTTAAAGCATAATTGCAACACTCAGATAATTCTCAAAATACTTCATATAATACATCCATACTCTTAACAACCAAATTACATACATTCAATCATGGAAAGCTACCACCTAAGGTAATTAAACTAGCATGCATGCATAACCAAGCGACTCCTACAAGTATTTCTTCCTAAAGTTTCGTGTGGTGACTTACCTGATTGACGCGTGTTTTTCGTTGAGCATTTCTATACCAATAGCGTGTCCACAAATACTGATTTTTTCTCATTGAAGTCCTATTATATATAAAAATAGGGCCAGAGTTGGAATCGAAAGGGAAATCGGGCAAACAGAAGTCGAACAGACTGAAAACAGAACCTCACGCGCGTTCACGTGCCTGGGAAGGTGTTACACGCGCACGGCCACACGCGCGTACGAACGCGCATGAGGGAGGGAAGACGCGCGTTGAGGTATTGCCATGTGGCGCCCACTGAACGGTCAATCGAGGTCGAGGTCATCGGTTCGAAATCAGAAGCACGCGCTGGAAATCTGAATTCTTTTACGCTGACTCATGGCAACGCAAAGCCGGGTCGGTGATCCAGGTTGCGCGCAGGTCATCAATCGACGACTCGGGTAGTGACTGCCGGCGTTCGAATCCTGCCCGACGCGAAGTATTTCATTGAATTTCTCTGCCAATACACGCCGGACACGTGTCAACCATTTCGGCGATGCGCGACCCTCTCTTTTCCTGACACGTGTCCCTTCGTCGTTCGTCTTCTTCCTCACATCTCTGCGATTTTCTAGAGAACCGATTATTTCCTATTTTCTTTGCATTTTCGTATTTCTTTCTATAATTTGGATTAATATGATTCCTTCACTAGATTTATAGACCTCATACTCATCTACATATAGCTATTTTTCTTGTAATTTATTTCTAACCACATTTGTAATAAACTCAGTCCAAAATTGAAAAGAGATATCAATACTCACATCATTGATGGAAAGTTGGAACTCCTCTTTTCGATCCAAATCAATCAGCAATCTTTTCTAGATTAACATACTCGAATTTCGAAATCTAACTCTCAATATTTCTAACAAATCTGAGGAAAATCTGAAAACAACCGTTCAAGAACTTACCTACGGATTTTCTTCGATCCTTGACGGTTTTGGACGATTTGAGAGAATTGTTCTTTCCTGATTCTGTGAAGATTTTATGAAGAAGGCTCGGCCGGAACCGGAATCCTCGTGGCCGGCGGTTACCTCACTCTCTCTCTCTAGAGCTTTCCTTCTCTATCTAGAACTTTCCTTCTCGTTATAGAATTTTCTCTTTCCCTATTTCTATTATTTTCTTTTCTGCCATTTTTCCTTCTCTTCCTTTTCCTCTTTATTTTTCTTTTTCTTCTTTTAATCCTATGTTACTAGAAGGGAGGGTATAATGGTCAAATTACCCTCAAGTTGACTTTGACCATATTTCTAATTTTCTATCATTTTTTTTATATTTTTCCTTAGTTGTTCTATTATTTCCAAGTATATTTGTCTGCTACCTCATCTCCAAATTTGGTCTCTAAGACCCTCAACAAAATATTAGAAGTTCAACATAAAAGAAAAAATTAGATTTTAAACTTTCCATTGAGGCTTGGGTCTTATAGTAATCATGAAGGGGATACCTGGTGCTATTGTTGGGACTTGAGCTAGAGGTTAAATGATTGGCTCCAGAAGACATCTCATAATCATTATGACAAGCTGAAGATTGTTTTATATGAGTAGAACATCGGAGTGGAACTAATGTATCAGATATGATAAGATCAAAATTAGTGGGTGAATCTTGAAAAGGAATAGAAGGTAGAGGAGACGACAAAGAAGTAAGTGCAGGAATAAAATGTGGGAGAGGACTAATATGAATGTTTGAGTAGGATGAATCATGAAGTGGTAAAATGGGAGTTAAAAGAGCTAATGTTAAAGTTTGTGAAGCTGATGAAGAAGGAAAATCATCTTCACAAAATTTAACATCACGACTGATAAAGAGTTTTTTAGATTGCATGTCATACAATTTGTAACCTTTGTTACCACAAGGATATCCTACTAAAACACAAGGAATTGTCCGAGTTTCAAATTTTTGCTTAGGGTGTACTACAGTTTCATAACACTTACAACCAAAAACTTTAAGATAGTGAAATGTGGTGGTCCTTTGTAGAGTGCATCAAAGGGTGTCTTGTTAGATAACAATGTTGATGGTGTTTTATTTATAAGATAAACATAGTTAAAATGCACTCTCCCCAAAAATTAAGCGGAACCTGTGACTGAAAGAGAAGAGACCTAGTTACATTTAGGATATGCCGATTCTTGCGTTCTACGACAACATTTTGTTGTAAAGTATAGACACAAGTCGCTGAAATTCAATGCCACGTGAAGTAAAAAATGGTTGCAAAGATAGGAACTTAGTCCCATTATGTGATCTAACTATCTTGAAAGTAGTATGAAATTGAGTTTGAACGAATTTAAAAAAGTTCATTAACAAATGATGTACTTCTGATTTATGTTGCATAAGAAAAACCCAAGTACATCGTGTAAAATCATCAACAATAGTGAGAAAAAAAATGCAGTGTTGAAATTTTATGTGGTCTCCAAACATCACAATGTAACATATCAAAGGCAAAATGGGTTGTTATTAAGCTTCTTGGGAAAGACAACCTAGTTTGTTTTGCTAATGGGAAAATACTACAGTTATGAAAAAAAATAGCATTATTAAGATGCAATTGCTCAGCTATAAATTTAAAACGAGAAAAAGAAGAATGACCTAGGCATAAATGCCACAAATCAGATGGCTGAGATACTTGGTGAGCTGAAGATTTGATTGGAAATTGTGAAATATGATAGAGACTTTGAATTGTTTACACGAGCCAATCATCCTCCCCGTAGCCAAGTCCTGCATAACACAAAAATCAGGATAGAGGCGACATAACATTTCAAGTCATTAGTAAGTTTGCTGATGAACATTAGGTTTAAATTGAATGAAGGCACACATAAAACGATGTTTAATTTAAGGTCAGAATTAAAGGAAACATTGTCAGTATGTGACACATGTGCTGTCCCTCCATTAGGCAAATTTATTATAGATATGGTGGAAGCCTTTGGTTAAGTCATAATAGAAGCTTTGGAAACTATATGATCCGTAGCGCCACAATCGAGAATCCATGGATTAGAACTTTTAGAGTTAATAGATAATGCAAATACGGGAAACAAACCAACAACATTGATGTTATTGTCAGAATTACCCGAAGGACGATGATTGAGTGTAGATAAGGCTTGTGCTATTTGTTGTAATTGCTTAGAAGAAAAATTTAGAATAGAATTAGGTGACTATTCTTCTGTATTCAATAGAGAAACATCGGCTATATTTGCAGATGATCGATATCCACGATTGTTGCGTTGATTGACTTGTACTGCAATTTCAGAATTATTTTGTCTACATAGAACTTCTTTATGTCCCCTTCTATCACAAAATTTACCATGAAGCTTAAGGATTCGACACTCAACAATTGTATGACCACTTTTATTGCAGTGTTCACATGATTTGTCCTTTGCAAATTTTAAATATGTTGTTTTCTTCTGCATTGCTGATGCAATCGAGAAATTCTCAATAGGTTCAGAAGTTATCAGACGCTGCATCTCTTCTTGTACAAGTAATGAATAGGCTTTGCCTCACATTAGGTAATGGAGTCAAAATCAATATGTTAAATCTCATTTTTTTATAAGACTCATTGAGCCCCATGAGTAGTTGCATCAACTTCTCTTCTTCGTGTGGATGAACACGTATTTGACGTTGGTTACAAGTAAATGGTGTGCAGTGTTAAAATATCATCACTAGCCCAATAATTGTACGAGCCCATTGTATATTTATTTTAGATGAGATTTTAGGAAAGAGATCTCGATATTTTAGGAAAAAGATTTACATTTGTTAGGTTTAGATTGCGTAGAGTATAGTATAAATACCCCTCGACCCTACCTAGTTTTTCATCCCAAGAAATCACAAGCAATATAAAGTAGTAGTATTCTACAAAGTGCCTTGTATTCTCTTCTCGATTGGTCTTAAGAAAGAGTGCGAGTGTTTCCCACAAAGAGTTGTGTTCAACTATCTTGTATTCTTTTCTTGATAGGTTTTAATATAGAGTGCGAGTGTTTCCCACAAAGAGTTGTGTTCAACAATCTGGTATCAGAGCGAGGTTAGTATAGGTTGTCTGATCTCTTGGAATTCTTAGTATGCTCTGTGGCTACAACTCTGTCTGATTTTCTACTTCTGAAACGATTTCTCGAAATTATTAGTGAGTGAGTTTCTTTGTGTCATGAGTAGTCAGTGACACAAATCTTGTGTTGAAAAGGCTTGTTTGGTATTATTGAGGTATTGTCAACACAATGGGTGACTTCCAAATCGTAGGAGGAATCAAGAAACTCAACAACAACTACTATAATACGTTGGAAGCATGCATGATGGCCCATTTACAAGGACAGAATCCTTGGGAGATCATTGGCGGGAGTGAAATATGCCCCCAGTAGAGGATTCTAACGACGCCTTGCGCAAACAGAGAATCAAAGCAGGCAAAGAAATGTTTGTCTTGAAGACCAATCGAAGAAGAGATGTTAGAACATATTTGGGATGAGAAGACACCGAAAGAAGCGTGTGGCATGCTAGTGATGTTGTTCTCCAAGAAGAACGATACGAGGCTACAACTTCTTGAGAACTAGATATTGTCATTTTCACAACGTGATATGACGATTGCTTAGTACTTCCACAAAGTCAAGATGATTTGCCGAGAGATTAATAAACTAGAACCGAAGTCTGCAATTGGAGAAGATCGAATGTAGAGGATCATTATCCACATGTTGCGATAAGAATATAGAAGCTTCATTATTGCTGTGCAAGGATGACCCACTCAAGTATCACTAGTAGAGTTTGAAAATTTGTTAGCCAGCCTTGAAGCCATAGCTAAACAAATGGGAGGCATCACATTAAAGGGTGAAGAAGAAGCACTCTACACGAGTGAAATTCAAGGAAATAATAAGTCATCTACCAAACGTGGATACAAAAATGGTGACAAAAGAAGAAGTCATCAAGGAATTGCACAACCTAAGATAGCTCAGAAGAATAACAACAAGAGTTCTCAAGGAAAGAGATTTGAAGGTAATTGCTATAATCGCGGGAAGAAGGGCCACATGTCTAACGACTGTTGGTCCAAGAAAAAATCTGTCGAAAATAATGTGGCATCCTCCAACATGAAGATGGAGGAGGAATGGAATACAGAGGTACTATATGCCATAGAAGAAGACGAGCTAGCACTCATGGCGACGATGAGAGACCATATCAATTATGAGAATGATTGGATCGTTGATTCAGGATGCTCAAACCATATGACTGGCGATCAGAGTAAATTGCAAGACAAGAAAGGGTACAAAGAAAGCCATATGCTATGCACAGCAAATAACGCACAGTTTTCAATTGCTCAGATCGGCAATAGGACAATCATGTCTGGCAATAAATCGGATATAGTGTCACTACATAATGTTTATCATGTACCGGGTATAAAGAAGAACTTGTTGTCAGTGCCACCACTAACAACATCAGGAAACTACATTTTGTTTGGGCTAGAAGATGTAAAAGTCCATCAAGATGTTAAGATAATAGGAAAGCCGACAATAGAAGGACGAAGAGTGGAATTTGTTTACATCCTATCTACAGAGTCTGCCTTTGTTAACAAGACCCAAAAGAATGAGACAACAGATCTATGGCATGCAAGATTGGGACATGTTAGCTACCATAAGTTGAAGCTGATTATGGTAAAGCTCATCAATTACCATACAAAGAGTCAAGTTTTAAAGCAAAGAAACCATTAGAGTTATTCCACTCTAATTTGTTCGGTCCTGTCAAACAAGCATCAATCAACGGAATGCATTATATGGTGACGTTTATTGATGACTACTCAAGATATGTGTGGACTTTCTTTATGAAAGAAAAGTCTGACACGTTCTCAAAGTGTCAAGAATTCAAGATGATGATCGAATGAGAAGTAGGAGTGTGTTAGATAAAAGCTATTATTTTTCCTTATTTAGTATATTCACATGTTTCCTTAAACTTAGTTGTTTTTTTGGTCTTTGGATATGTGAATTAACGCTCCACGTATAATGGAAGAGCGTATTTTTTGCTCTCCATTTCGGCGAATTTGGAGGCAAGATTTGTGCTACTACGGCTAATTTTAGGATAGGATGGTTATTTAAATATGTCAATGGAATGAAAATAACAATCCATCGGTTCTTTAGCGCATACTTTCTCTCTCTCTCTGTTATTCTTTCCGTTATTTTTTTTTCTTCCAACAAACGTTCGGCCGTTTTTTACTCGGTCGACGATTTCCCCTCGATTGTCAGAAGTCAACAAATGGTATCAGAGCCTGGTTTAATCCACCGGTGATATATCATTCCAGAGGAGCCAACTTTATCAAAAGTCAAGTTGATTAGCTTAACTGGTTAAAACATCGACCTAACAATACACAGGTCTTAAGTTTAGTAGAAGAAAATACAAAGTGCAAAAATACACACATCGTAGGGTCCATCCTGGGCAGGCTCACTCACTCCTCTTGAGTGCTAGCATCTCCATCACCGTTGCGAAGACAAATTTCGAGTTGTCGTGCCAACCCATTAATCCGGTTCGCACACCTTTTGGGCCCCTTTTATGGTTGGACGAGCATTCTAAGGAGCTGTTGATGTCGAACACCCCCTCCATTGCGGTTGATATCATATCATATTCATCATAGCTTTCCTTACATAAATTGCGGTTGTGCATTATGTCGACACATTTTTTCGTATATCATTCATATCATGCATCGTGTCATATCATGCATATATCATATTATCAGCACATCATGTAATATATATCATGTACTATATCGTCAAACGTGTTATACCATAAAATTTATCATATCATTAGTACATCATCAAAACACGTGTCATAATATTCATAACGTTCACGTATCATCTCATAGTCACGTTGAATCACACACATATCATGGACTTATCATCTTGTAAACATATCATAGTCATATTGTTTTGTAAAATGTCACAGTCATATCGTTTCATAAACATAACCTAGTCATATTCTTTCACAAACATATCATGGTCATCTCATTTCATAAATGTATCATAGTCGTTTCATTTCATAAAAATATTCTTGTCATATCATTGCATAAACCTAATATATCGTTATAATATGAACTAAAGTGGGTTTTTGGGTAACATGCAAATAGGTGTAGTTGATTTTGACTACTTAAACAAAACTAAAGCAGAGTGTCACTACGGTCAAATAATAGAAAATGATTGAGAAAATCAACAATAATGAGGAAGATTCGACATAGAGAGATTAAATAGATTCCCAAACCCACTTCTGAAGGTCATGCATGATGATTATTTCCATAATCGTTTTTAATTTCTATTAACAATGCTCTGTGAGAAGAATTATTCCTAGCCCTTCTATTACCCTTCAAGTCTCTTGCTATGGAACTAAAGTATTAAAGAGGATTTCATTATCCCTCTCTTCTCCCGAATAAGAGAACAACTATGTATGTAAGGTAGCTAATTAAACACACATGTAAATCATTAACCACAACTCTTTAATAAACTAAGATCATATCGTCAACATACTTAAACTATATAAAACTCTCTTGCCTCACCTATAAAGTTTAGCTCTCCATACAAACTGAATTAAACAGAGGAATCCGCATCTCAATCATGTAAAATTGATGGAATGAGAAAAGAGAATAAAAAATAGAGAGTTATCCCGGTTTGTTGTCGTTTGTTAATGGAAGTTTCCTTCCCTTGAGCTCTCACGTCCACCTCTTTGCCTAATAAATCCTTACTAGTCTCCTTTTCCTTCTGCTGTCAACAGCAGCAGGATTAGGATTTTCTTCTTCTTCTCTGGTTTCACAGCAGTTCACAGCAGCGGAGGCTGCTGCTATCTAATCCATTTTTCTCCAAAAGTGCGGCTCCCTCTTATTTTAGGTATCCTTTTTGTTTTATAATGTTTGTTTCTTCTCATTTAGGGCCGAGAAAGGATAAAATAGTCTACTTAGGATGTTTCTACTTTTGGAGAGTTATCACCACCCCTAGTATGAGATAATAACTCTAACTATAAAAGTACTTGATATAATAACTCTACTTTTGGAGAGTTATCACCACCCTAGTATGAGATAGAGATAGGTCCCTAGATCACATTTGCATGTGTTTGTATTTAGCATGATCCCTATAGTTGGATCACATACTGAGTATTCTTCAAAATACTCAAGCCGTGCCACATCATTTTTCAAGTAAAGGCAAGGAACTCATGTACGGATGACAGGGGCATCGCGAGCAGAGACCATGACACGTGCATAAGATATGAGAATGTTTAATTTTCTAGATTTAGGTTACAATAGGTTGTCTTGCATTTCATATGTTTTAAATTATTTCATATTTGTTTTATTTTCATTTTTCAGTATTATATGTTGAACACGTAAGACTATGATAGTGTTTTCCAAGATGTAATTGTTTTAAATTCTCAAAATTCTGCTATAAATGATGTTATTTTAAGGGTTATATTTCGCATATGAGTTGAGCATAAGAGGTTAGTAGCAACTCTAAGTAGAAATTTTAGGTCGTACATCATTTTTCATTAATAACTCACATTTCTAGCCTAAATAAACTTGAACTTGGAAATAAGATGTTGTACTTACCTTATTTGCATTTATTAACTCAAATTTAGCTATGGAAGGGTAATAAATTTGTAGAAATCAGTATCAAAATATCTATATCGATGGTATTGGGCCCGGTTAGGCTGAATAGTTGTAGTTGGCAGAGCGCTTGATGTTGTATGTGGCCAAGCGTTGCAAGTTAGCTTCGGGGCTTTGTTCGTTGCTGCTGAGCTTAGCTCTGGTCGTGGGCCAAGGCTTGGGTTTGTCTTAATTCGAGCCACGGATTGTAATCATAGTTTACCAAAATTTTGATCCCTTATTCCTTCTTCTTGTCATTCCTCCCTCTCCCACGACTTCACAAAGCCATGGATGTGACTACCATTGTAGACCCTTATTTCGTTTCGGATTTCTAAAACAACCAATGCTCGCCGAAAATTTCCCCCATGAATACAATCTCCTCACGTCGGTTTTTTTTTTTCTCTGTGCTTCCTGCTTCAACTAATGGAGATATATTTTGTATAACAAGTGGAGATTGAGGGCGATTTTAAAATGAGAGGTGGGGGTTAATTTTTCCGTCGTTGATTTGTGTTCATCAGAAAACTACAACGATCGCTTATCTTCTTTCTATTACTCGCATTTTCTCAATTCTAGGCATGTGTTTTTAGGGCAGACTTGAGTGTGGCTTTGTTTGGTGTATCCTTGGCGTCGGGAGGGTGTGTGGGTAGAGGGTGCGAGATTAGGCAAAGCTTCTTTTTCGACGACTAGAGTTTTTTTTTTTTTTTTTTTTTGGAACCATTACAAATACAATTGAAATTTCAAGGAGAATTTTTTGCAAACAAAATTTTTTGATACAACTTTAGTAGCAATCTTGGACATGATTCGTTCGAGGTATTTATGCTAGAGAATGAAGTTTGGCTTCAAGAATGATGCAACTATTGGCATTGCATTTGGGATGTTGATGAGAACTTAGACCAAACCACATGAAATCTTTTCCTTTCTCTGATGTTGTGTGCTTACTGCAATACTAATACTAATCTAATAAAAGCAAGTCTATTTCATATTTGAGTTCTCAAACGTATGGAGACTTTTAACAAAATAGTGCAGGTATGGCAACGAAATATCCAAGTTTTTATGGGAAAGTAAATTATTGACTTCAAAATAAATATACATGTTTCGATTTTATTCAAAAATTTCGAACACCAAAATAGAAGAAACTTGAGAAGGAGAGGATTCAAATGTAGCTACCAGAAGTATATGATTGGCCTTGGGAGAGAAAAAAAAGTATAATTTAAGTTTTGGGTAGTTTGGTGTGATGCTTTACTAAATAAAACCTAACTTAAGAAACAAGCACGCTTCATATCCTTGTTTTTTTAATTTTTCTTTTAATAGTCTTTTTCAAGTCTTTAAAAGTTGTCAATGTATGTTTGTTGGAGTGCAATGATTATATATATATATATGGTTAAAAACGATCCAAATGAAACAAACAAATCTAAGTAGGTCAAAAATATAGGCTATCAATAATCTCTATATGATTTTGTTGTTTATTTTTGCATCAACTTCTAATGTTTTCACTTATTTTGTAAGCGAATATCCAGAATCGCATTGGAACCACGATTCTTAATTATCAAAACCTACTTTTACTGACTTATTGATATGAACCACGACTAAAGAATTTTCATACCTCAAGGTCCAATTACAAGGACGAGAGCTAAGAAGCTACAACAAACCTTATACAGTTATATTCAAGCTATGGTGAGCTCATCAAAGGAAATTCTAGAAGACGCTGGAGACCTCCCTTATATGTTGTGCAAAGTTGAGCTTCAAGAAAGAGATGAATTAAATGCACTTTAAGTTGCATTTAATGAACTCTGCTGAATTTATGAAACTAGTCCAAGGATGAGTCAATAAGCACATTTTATTAATTGCATTATTAATTATAGTTTAAATATTTGTTTGTCATATTTAAGCTAGTTTTAAATATAGGAGTTAAGGTTATATTGTAACCCACAAAGGTTACTATATTCCATCATTAACTAGCCATTTTAATATGGAGGTTATGGGTATTTTTCATTTACTAGCCCATTTAATTTGAGACATTAACTAGCCATTTTAATATGGAGGTTATGGGTATTTTTCATTTACTAGCCCATTTAATTTGAGAGTTATATATCACATAGGTTAAGGTTGTAAGGGCTATATAAAGCCTTCGTTTCTTTGATTAGCATCAGATTTTGGAATTAAGAATAGAATTTCTATTTTAGCTTTGTTGAGAGCTAAACTTTCTTTGCAAATTCTTGTGTTTAGAACTTGCATGTAGAGTCATTCAAGTGGTATTGATCAAACCTCTTGTCGAGTGATTCGAATCACGAGTTTAGAAACGAGTTTTCTTTACTCTTGATCTTGATCATCAAGGTAATCCGTTCCATACTTTCCCTTGGGTTGATTTTCCATATCACTTATTGCAAATAAGAAAATGACGACTTGGGTAAATAAGGGTGTTGCACCATGACAAGTTATTCAACCAAACCATAGTAAATAAGAGTCTTGTTAAACATATCCAAATTGCAGCTCAATCCAACAGTTGGATGTGAATATACGATTGATTTTCTTCGGCTCGGCAGTTCTGGAACTAAATCTGGTAGCAGATTTTCTTTAATTGCAGTTTTTTAATTAAGGGGAACTTCAAGGGTATTTTGATAATTTGTCACATTCGAAATATTTTATGATTGTTTTTCTAGAAAAATCCATAATTTTTCTTAAAATATTTCATCCATGGATGTTGCTGGTTATTCTTTGCTTCTCGAGTATCTTGAAATTCGTTCTAAACAAGGAATTAAAAATCCAGAAAGATTCTTGATAATTGAAAAAAATGACATTTTTGCCCTTTTCACTACTTCTTCCTTCCTAACTTGGTCCAAAGTCCTTAAATTCGTAAAATTACTTCTAACCATATAGAAATGACTTCATTAAGTCTCTTGTCCTTGCTTACTCCTCTTAATTTCTTCCCTTGAATTCTTTGGGTCTTACATGGGCAGCTAGTTCTTATTCGAGCTAATTTTCTTTATTTTTCTGGTGTGTTACATCAAATTTCATCACATGGCTCCTCAAATCGTATTTATCAATTAGAGCTTGGTACATGATTTTAAGATGGATTGGTTAACTTTTTACTAGTGTCTATGTCGTACATTTACATATCATAAATATATGAGGTCCAATTTTAACAGTTCGAATGGACATGCTTCGTTTCGGGTATTTTGGCCAGAGAACTCGCATTGGCTTTCTGAACGTTGCAACGTTAAAAACTGCATTTGGGCAGCATTTGATGATGGATTTTACTTAAAAAAATCTTCATTCGGGAAAGTTTGAATTGATACACCCTTGGAAAAAATGAAGTAAAATCTCCCTCACTCATTTGGGTCCCATAAAACTTTTTTTTTCTTTTCTTTTCTTTCTTTTATTTTTGCTTGCTTTCACATGTAATAATTCTACAAAGAGTTGTGGGGTTTCATTTTACAAAAAATGAAGTAAAATCTCCCTCACTCATTTTGCTTGCTTTCATATGTTGCATATTTAAGTCTAATAAAAGGGGGGAAATCTTTTGGGAATTTGTAGTTCTTTGGATGTTGATAATTTAGTTGGGTTTCAAGTTTCTACGTGTATGGACCCATGTGCAAGCTTTCTAACTCTTAATTTGGCTATTAATGGCCCTAATATTCTCCTAACAATATTGTAAGTTTATTTACTTCTCGCTTCTAAGAGTGAAAACTATCTCCACCGACAAACATGAGTCCTTCCGGCATGTCTTTTCCTCACTCACATGTTTGCTACAAAAATTCTCAAGAAGTCTTCCAATATAAAATTTCTCCCAGAAAAGCACATTTAATATCGAAGTTCTTATGATTAAGCCAACAAAAAGGAAAGTGCATTTTGTTGATATTGGTAGTAAGTTTCAATTTTTTTTAAGCATTTCTTAGTCAACTATACCCTGGGTCACTTTATCGGATATAATTTTGGTTCATTCATGTACTCTCTTTTACTCGGGTATCACTCTACTCAAAACCCTTTTAGAATTAAGTAATATTTTAGGTTTTAACATTTTAAAGGTAACAAATTAGTATGAAAAGAAAATATGTATAATAATTGGAAATGCCAAGGTTAATATCATAAAACTAATATATGCAAATAACTTAGGTCAATTTTCCTTCAAAAAAAAATAAAATAAATAAAAATATGATGGTCAATTGCAACTTTGTAACATGAAACCAACCAACTGTCACAATATTTTTTTAGTAAAAAAATATCTTTAAAGATTATTTGTTATGCTCACAAAAAAAAAAAAAAACATGTACAAGGAAAATGATCTTTACAAGACTATGAAACGAAAGAAAGTATATGGGAACAGAGGGAAGAATTTAGGAGACGTACCCCAGTAATTCCAATATTAAGACACTTTCGAGGATGACAGTTTCCTCTTGACGTGTATGATGTATGAACGAAAAATAAAAAAAATAAATAAAAGAAGCGAAACTTTGTGCCATGTTGCTAAAGCTGAGAAATGGCGGATTGGCCTCCACTATAAAAAAAAATGAGGTCCCCCACTTAATTTTATCATCCTAAATGAACGGTTAGAGCCAGTCAGAGAGTACACTTTCTGATGGCTCAAGGCCAAAATTTTGGTTGATTTGCTCGGACTCTTTTCTCCTAGTTTCAATTTTTAGAAGGCATTCAAAGTTAGTATGTATGACTACCTTCTAGCTAGTTAAATTTTTTGAATCGAGTAAATTATTTATGCATGATTAGGTCTAGTTTAAATGATTAGGAGTCAGTTTCTATGCAGTATTGGGCTTAGTTTAAATTACTGGGACTAAGTTTCTATGTAGTATTGGGCTTAGCTTAAATCATTGGGAGTAAGTTTTTATGCATAACTAGACTTAATTTAAATTAGGAGGAGTAAGTTTTTATGCATAATTAGACTTAAGTTAAATCTTTGGAATCCAATTTAAATTATTTATGCGTAATTAGGCATAGATAGTTTAAATCATAAGGAGTAAATTTTTATGCCTAATTAGATTTAGCTAGCTTGTGCGTTATGAAACGTTATGTTAGCATGAAAATGTGACATCATGTCTTGTGAATTTCATGTATAGAATGATATGAATGACATGAAGAATGATAAATAACATGAAATATAATCCCGATATAATCATGAACGATATGGTAACTGATATGAGAAATGGTATGATATCAATGAAATGATAGCGGGGGTTATATTTAATAATGTTGAAAAAGAAAAAATATTGGGACCTCATGCATTAATGTGTGCTCATGCATTCTTGGATACCCATATTCCTTCACGATGGTATGGGCGCGTACACCACAAGGAAGGATAACTTCCATCATGTTTTACGTAATGCTGCCGTGACGGCTACTGTTTTGTAACGCCCTTAATATTCTCTAACCTAATTAGCGACGTTACCTTGTACTTGCATAACGACAGAACGAGAGTTCACGTAAGACAGTCTCAATAATGACAATGCGTTCATTATTATATGCAGTTCATACCTGGGGAAAACAATAACAACAGCCTAGCCTAGAAATAATCAACAGAGAACTAGAGGAACAATTGCAATAACTATGAACCCAAAAGAATCCAACAAGATGCCTACGACACTACAAACCCTTCTTAAGATCTTCATGGTCTTCGCAGCATCCACTGTTAGCCGTACATGGGAGCCTTGCCCTTACCTGAAAATATGGGTAGCACGTGGCTTGAGTATTATATAAAATACCCAGTAAATCGCGCCACTGTTGGGGTCAAGCATATAATCATACATCAGGATACATGCAGTCGCACACAATACACATACATGAGCACAAGTGTCAAAAGAAAGAAACTGAGAGAGGCGTCTATCTTCCATTCCTTCCCATGGCCTTAGGCCCTTGCTTTGTCCGGGCGGGGGTGGATGTATGGTACTTTCCCACACATGGCTCACGTTCGTGGCTGTGGGCCCACAATGCAAGTTTGCATGTGAACTCCCTAGGCCTGGCTTGATCGAGTATGTATGACATACAATATCGGACACCACAGAAAAGGAGGGCTTGGATGATATCGTGGCGAACACAATATCGAATGTACGCGTCCATACCATCAGTAGCATAACGGGGGAGTGTCCCATGTACATAACCATAGCGTGCATAAGGTTCTTAAGGTTTACCTCCATGGCATTATACATACAACGTTCCATCCCCTCACCGCATTTCATAGCATAACTCGGTTAACATCGAGTAAGCATATCGTAGCATACTAGTCATCACATACATGGCATGCGGGGTTCTCATTACAATCATGACATGTCAGTCAAGCTCATACATACAGGGTAGCAAACCATGTCACAAACATCACATACATAAACATGACATACATAGCATTTCAGTGCAAGAAACATATAATCTAGCATACATCAACAACACACATGGTGCATGCAAAGGCCACAGGACACGCACCAACATACATACATAACCAGTAATGTTACTTACCTCCTTGGCCTTGGCCGAAGTTCCCCACAACACTAACTCCGACGCCTAACTACCTCCTATAAGTTAACATGATACACTTAGAGCCCTTTCATAACTAACTCTTATGCCTAGCTACCAAGGTACATCCCTATTGTAAGTTGTTTTATCAAAATGGAGTTATATTATCCTCAGATTGTTGAAACAATGGTGGGAATGGCTCCAGTAGAGTAGAAAACCAAGAAATTAGTATACTATTCGGATGTCGAACCACTAAGCCGCACCGCCGAGCCACACTACCAAGTCGAACCTAGCCGAGCCAAGAGTCCAAGAAGCTGCCGATGGAGCCGGAACCAATGAGCTGCAAAGTATACTACCGGCGCAGGATTTCTGGCCGCGCCTCTAGTTTGGGCCGAAAGGGAACGAGGCCCAGTGGTGGTGTCTGAGTGCGGCCTGCGAGGTGCGGGCTGCACGCTGGCCGAGACGAACTCGCAGAATGTTGAGGGTCAACCCGCGCCGTCACTTCGTATTGGTATTCACAACTATGCAACAAATATGGATATCCAACCTCAAAACATTCATAGGAATTAATTTTTAGAGTGGATATCAACCTTAGATCAGCTTCTCATGCGGCTTTAACAGCTTGTTCAATCAGATATTTATTTTTATTTTTCTATATAATGAACTGAAATCCAAATGATTAAACATCAACAAAACAAATTTGAGTATTTTAAAAAAATGAAGTCTCTAACAAGCTTGGGTATTATCTTATTGTTTGCTTTGGAATCAAGCATTATTATCAACACATGTTTTGCAGGTTCCAACGGACAAGCTGTAGTGGAAAATTGGCAATTACCCGAAGGCAAATGGCAAGTGACTATTTACAATTATCAAACAAACTCAGTTTTAAATGCTGATTGCAAGTCAAAAGACGACGATTTGAACGAACAGGTTTTCGACAAGCGAGCCCAATTCCACTGGAGATTCGAAATGAACTTTTGGCATACGACTTTCTATTGGTGCAATTTTAACAGTTCGAATGGACATGCTTCGTTTCAGGTATTTTGGCCAGAGAACTCACATTGGCTTTCTGAACGATGCAACGTTAAAAACTGCATTTGGGCAGCATTTGATGATGGATTTTACTTAAAAAATCTTCATTCGGAGAAGTTCGAATTGATACACCCTTGGGAAAAATGAAGTAAAATCTCCCTCACTCATTTTGGTCCCACAAAACCTACTTTTTTTTTCTCTCTCTTCTTTTATGCTTTCTTGCTTTCACATGTAATAATACTACGGAGAGTTGTGGGGTTTCTTTTATGTTGCATATTTAAGTCTAATAAAAAGGGAGGAATCAATAGGGAATTTATAGTTCTTTGGATGTTGATAATTTGGTTGGGTTTCTAGTTTCTACTAGTATCGACCCATGTGCAAGCTTTCAAACTCTGGATTTGGCCGTTAATGTCCCTAATATTCCCCTAACAGTATTGTAAGGTTATTTACTTCTTGCTTCTAAGAGTGAAAACTATCTCCACAGACAAACATGAGTCCTTCTAGCATGTTTTTTCCTTACTTACATGTTTTCTACGAAAATTCTCAAGAGGTCTTCCAACATAAAATTGCTTAAAGAAAAGCATATTTAATCTCGAAGTTCTTATGATTAAGCCAACAAAAAGGAAAGTGCATCTCGTTGATATAGGTAGTAAGTTTCAATTCTTTTTAAGCATTTCTTAGTCATCTATACTATGGGTCGCTTTATCGGATATAATCTTGGTTCATTCATGTACTCTCTTTTACTTGGGTATCACTCTACTCAAAACCCTTTCACAATTAAGTAATATTTTAGGTTTTAACATTTTAAGGGTAACAAATTAGGACGAAAAGAAAATATGTATAATAATTGGAAATGTCAAGGTTAATAACATAAAACGGATATATGCAAGGGACTCAGGTCAAAACCAACTGTCATAACATTTCTTTATTTAAAAAATAACTTTAAAGATTATTTGTTATGCTCGTGAAGAAAAAAATAAAACATGTACAAGGGAAATGATCTTTACAAGACTATGAAACGAAAGAAAGTATATGGGAACAGAGGGAAGAATTTAGGAGACGTACCCCAGTAATTCCAATATTAAGACACTTTCGAGGATGACAGTTTCCTCTTGACGTGTATGATGTATGAACGAAAAATAAAAAACTAAATAAAAGAAGCGGAACTTTGTGCCACGTTGCTAAAGCTGAGAAGTGGCGGGTTGGCCTCCACTATAAAAAAAGGAGGTCCCCCACTTCATTTTATCATCCTAAATGAACGGTTCGAGCCAGTCAGAGAATACACTTTCTAACGGCTCAAGGCCAAAATTTTGGTTGATTCGCTCAGACTCTTTCCTCCTGGTTTCAATTTTTAGAAAGCGTTCAAAGTTAGTATGCATGACTACCTTCAGGCTAGTTAAATTTTTTGAATCGAGTTTAAGTTATTTATGCATGATTAGGCCTAATTTAAACGATTAGGAGTCAGTTTCTATGCAGTATTGGGCTTAGTTTAAATTATTGGGACTAAGTTTCTATGCTTAGTTTAAATTATTGGGAGTAAGTTTTTATGCATAATTATACTTAAGTTAAATTTTTGTGATCCAATTTAAATTATTTATGCGTAATTAGCCATAAATAGTTTAAATCATTAGGAGTAAATTTTTATGCATAATTAGATTTAGCTAGTTTGTGCGTTGTGAAACGTTATGTTGAAAGCATGAAAATGTGACGTCATGTCTTGTGAATTGCATGTATAGAATGATACGAATGACATGAAGAACGATAAATAACATGAAATATAATCCCGATACAAGCATGAACGATATGATAACTGATATGAGAAATGGTATGATATCAATGAAATGACAGCGGGGGATATATTTAATAATGTTGAAAATGGAAAAATATTTGGACCTCATGCATTCATGTGTGCTCATGCATTCGGGGATACCCGTATTCCTTCACGATGGTATGGGTGCGTACACCACAAGGCAGGATAACTTCCATCGCGTTTTAAGTAATGCTGCCGTGACGGCAACTATTTCTAATGGGTATCCGGCATAGGGAGCTACCAGAGCATGCTCGCCCGCAATGGAAAGGGGCCAGGGGTGTGCGAACCGACTCGTGGGTCCATACTCGCACGTATAGGCCATGTGTATAGTATATGGTACACATCCAAGCTACCCGTTAGGATAGTACCATTGGAAAATAGACTGTAATGCTAGGTCTCGTGATTGCATTTGCATGTTCTTGCATCGTAACCTCGATAGGGGGTCGTTTACTGATGTATTCTTAAAACACTCAAGCCTCGTGCTACTATATTTTTCACATAATTGCAAGGCGCCCCTATAAGACTGACGGAGGCTTCGCAACCACGAGTTCGTGACACATGCATAGGATACTTTCGCATAATAATTTAATAGTATATGTTGAGTAGTATTTTTATTTGACAATATTATAGATTAGTATAGGCTAAATTGTATTTGTAGTTGACAATAGTATAGATGAGTGTGGTCAGAGTTGTATTTGCATTTAATAAACTATAGGTTGATATGTATTTGTATTTAATAAAGTTTAGGTCGAGTTGTATTTGCATTTAATAAAGTATAGGTTAGTATAGGTTCAGTTGTATTTATAATTATTAGGTCATTGGTTAGTATAGGGCATTTAATTCAATAATGTTTTTCATTTTTTCTTCGTAATTCTTTATTACCGAGGTAATAAATGAGGTACGAAGTTAATGTGGAATTTATAATAAGGGTTCATTAAAGTAATTGCGCATTAAATATCGGGTTAAATTTGAAGTAATGGTGTTAGGTTAAATAGAAAAGTTTAGGGTGGAAGTCTCTCCTTAAAGATGCGATTTAAAACTGTGAAGCAAACGATATTGCATAACGTGCCAAAGTGGACAAAGCGTACAATATCGACTAGCGAAGAATTTGGATGTTTGAACATTCGACCACGCCCTCTAAATTTTGATTTTGTTTCGTCACTCTCATTCCTGTTAATCATATCTATTTTTTTTTTTCCTAGTTGAGAGCTTAAAAAAAATTGATAAACCTCGTTAAAACAACCATTTATAACTCTTCCTTAAATCTCCCCTCTAGAAAGGTAATTGAGAAAATATAGAAAATGCAACTGTCTAGTTTATGTTTAACACAACTTTGTTTTTGTCATGTCCACCAAAAATAGTAAATGAAAAAGAATTGGTATTCACAACTATGCAACAAATATGGATATCCAACCTCAAAACATTCATAGGAATTAATTTTTAAAGTCGATATCAACCTTAGATCAGCTTCTCATGCGGCTTTAACAGCTTGTTCAAATAGGTATTTATTTTTATTTTGCTATATAATGAACCGAAATCCAAATGATTAAACATCAACAAAACAAATTTGAGTATTTTAAAAAAATGAAGTCTCTAACAAGCTTGGGTATTATCTTATTGTTTGCTCTGGAATCAAGCATTATTATCAACACATGTTTTGCAGGTTCCAACGGACAAGCTGCAGTGGAAAATTGGCAATTACCAGAAGGCAAATGGCAAGTGCCTATTTACAATTATCAAACAAACTCAGTTTTAAATGCTGATTGCAAGTCAAAAGACGACGATTTGAACGAACAGGTTTTGGACAAGCGAGCCCAATTCCACTAGAGATTCGAAATGAACTTTTGGCATACGACTTTGTATTGGTGCAATTTTAACCGTTCGAATGGACATGCTTCGTTTCAAGTATTTTGGCCAGAGAACTCGCATTGGCTTTCTGAACGATGCAACATTAAAAACTGCATTTGTGCAGCATTTGATGATGGATTTTACTTAAAAAATCTTCATTCGGGGAAGTTTGAATTGATACACCCTTGGGAAAAATGAAGTAAAATCTCCCTCACTCATTTTGGTCCCACAAAACCTACTTTTTTTTTTTTTTCTCTCTTCTTTTATGTTTGCTTGCTTTAACATGTAATAATTCTACTGAGAGTTGTGGGGTTTCTTTTATGTTGCATATTTAAGTCTAATAAAAGGGGAGGAATCTTTTGGGAATTTATAGTTCTTTGGATGTTGATAATTTGGTTGGGTTTCTAGTTTCTACTTGTATCGACCCATGTGCGCTTCAAACTCTGGATTTGGCCGTTAATGGCCCTAATATTCCCGTGACAGTATTGTAAGGTTATTTACTTCTCGCTTCTAAGAGTGAAAACTATCTCCACAGACAAATATGAGTCCTTCCAGCATGTCTTTTGCTTACATGTTTTCTACGAAAAATCTCAAGAGGTCTTCCAACATAAAATTGCTCAAAGAAAAGCACATTTACTCTCGAAGTTCTTATGATTAAGCCAACAAAAAGGAAAGTGCAATTCTTTTTAATTCTTTTTAAGCATTTCTTAGTCATCTATACTCTAGGTTACTTTATAGGATATAATCTTGGTTCATTCATGTACTCTCTTTTACTTGGGTATCATTCTACTCAAAACCCTTTCACAATTAAGTAATATTTTAGGTTTTAACATTTTAAGGGTAACAAATTAGGATGAAAATAAAATATGTATTGCACCAATGGGCCACGACTGCTTGATGTTTACTGTAACCCCAAAAAATGAATGAAATTAGCTCAAATGAGAATAAGGGTATGAAACAATGATTTCTGTATGGTAAAAAGTAATTATAATGATTAAGGCTTCCTGAAGGATTGAAAATGAAAAATTAAGCCAAAATCAAGAAAATGTAGTTTTTCTAATTATTAAGGATATTTCCATATTTTAAATTCCTTATCTATAAGGAATTTTAAGATGCTCAAAAACTACAAAAATGACCAACATGAAGAATTTTTAGAAAAATTATAGGTTTTTTTAGAAAAAATAATAATAAAGTATCCAAAGTGGCACAAAATACCTTGAAAATTATGGAGACGTCATTCTGCTCGAAATTCAAACNAAAAAAAAAAAAAAAAAAAAAAAAAAAAGAAACACTTAGAATCTCAAAATCCAGTCGTTGGATCTCCTCCAAAATTGGACACCATCTAGAACGTTCAAAGATCATCGGATCCAACAGTCAGAATTAATACGTGAAGTCGATAGCACATTGATCAGAGAGAATATTTTCAATGAATTATCCTGAAAATTTAATCTCCAAATCAAGACAATTTTGGAATAAGAATCGAGCAAGGTCGAACTCTCAATCGTAAGTTATAAGTGTTTAGATTTTAGGTCTCCTATTCTCGTATTTCTTCCAAATTCGAGAAAAATTCTCCATCATTTCCCTTCGAATTTGTTCCTACATTATATAAACAAGATTACCCAAAAGTTCTATCAAGGATTACAGTCCTGAAAGTGGCTAGAAACCATTCCTCCAATCCAATCCGTCATTAAAGAGTTTCAAGGAAAATTTGAAAATCCAATCCGATGATACCCGATAATTCATCAAGCAAGGACGATCCCAATCAGTTTCTGAAACCTCCAATGAATATTTTTNTACGCAGCTTGGCGCATGAAGCCTTTATCATAGGTATTAAGACTATGCCGCTTGGAACGCATGAAACCTTGGGCATATGTATAAAGACTGTATAATAGCGCAAGCTCTAGATGTAAGATTATACTACACGCATGGAACGTAAGAAGCCTTTGATGTAGGTTTTTAGACAATGCTTCTTGGAACGATTATACTACACGCATGGAACGTAAGAAGCCTTTGATGTAGGTTTTTAGACAATGCTTCTTGGAACGCATGAAGCCTTTAGCATAGGTTTAGACTACGTCTCTTGGAATGCAGTACCAAGAACAAGGGAAAGATCAAGAACTAGAACATGGATCAAGGACCAAGTTTTAAGGAAAAGAACCAAGGTTCACCGGATAGATCATGATAAGAAC
>NW_019272158.1:120826-136651 GCF_002738345.1 Cucurbita maxima | reverse complement strand
ACACTCAATGTCATTCCTAAAAAACAATTCCTTTAGCTTGAGGGAAGGATAAGGTAGAGGTTTCATGAAGAAATCTAGCCTTGAAAAACCTTTGAATCGGCCACCCAATAAGAAAACCCTTGTTTTATCTCTGGTAAGATACGAGTTTTTGGACGAACTATGGAAGAGAATATCTTAGGCTACGATCCACGAAAAGATATGANGCTACGTACTGAATCTTGTACTCATTCCTTGTTTTCCATTTTTTTCAAGTAATAAGAAGCTGGTTGAGGTCGGGAGAAAATCTGGAGCAATTGCCATAGACAAGCCTCACCCGTCATCCTCAACCTTTGTTTTAAAATGTTTTGTGTCTGTTCATTATTTTGTGTTTTAACTATTTGTCTAGTTTTAATTTCTCAGGTATGAATACTATTTTGTTTTATTGAATGTTATGTTTTAAATACTGTTTGTTTTATTTCGCGAAAAANCTTAGGCTACGATCCACGAAAAGATATGAAATCAATCCCTAGCTCTTCCTTACAACAATATATTTAAGTTTAATGAAGAAATTGAGGGGAGAAACAATGTGAATGGTGTTATTGAGCTTGAGTTTCAGGCGACGGTGCAAAGGATGCACGCGTCTTCTTCTTTAACAGAGGAAGAAGACGATGACATGACCAGTTAGTTGAACCGGCCCTGTCACCCAAAAAATTCGACCTTCCCATGATTTTTTTTTTTTTTTAATTTTAACCTCGTTCTAGACTAGTTCTTACGGACATTCTATGGAAGGAAATTTGGAGTAATTCGGATGCTGGGAGTTGAAGAATGAAATTCTGAAACGTCGACGACGAGGTAAGTAGCCACCTTGGACTTTTATTAAGAAATACTTGTAGGAATCACTTCGACTTCCATATGAACCGTAAACAAAGAATGAATTAAGAATATATGAAAGAAAAACCCAAAGAATTGTGAGNAACGTGTAATAGTCAAGTCTACTTCTTATTGAAATATCATCACTAGCCCAATAGAGTCAAGCCTAATAATTGTACGAGCCCATTGTATATTTATTTCAGTACAGATTGTAGAAAAGAGATCTACATATTTTAGGAGAGATATGTAGATATTTTAGAAAAAAGATTCAGATTTTTTAGATTTAGATTTAGTTTTGTTAGGTCTACTTAGGCTCTAGTATAAATACCTTCCACCCTACCTAGGTTATTTAGTATTCTAAAGAGTGTCTTGAATTCTCTTCTTGATTGGTCTTAACAAAGAGTGCGAGTGTTTCCGACAAAGAATTGTGTTCAACAATTGGTATCAGAGTCATGCCCTAAACTTAACCATGTCAATAGAATTCTCAAATATCGAACAAAGAATTGTGAGCCTCGAAGGTGTAGTCAAAAGTGACTAAAGTGTCAAACAAAGGTGTAGTCAAAAGTGACTAAAGTGTCAAACAAAGGGTGTACTTTGTTCGAGGGCTCTAGAGAAAGGAGCCGACTTTAGGGTAGGATGGCTATAAATATGTCAACCAAATGAAAATAACAATCCATCAGGTCTTTAGGGCATACTTTCTCTCTCTGTTATTTTTTCGTTATTTTTTTCTTCCAACAAATTTCCTTCGGCCGTTTCTTACTCCTTCGAAGATTTTCTCTCGATTGTTAGAAGTCAACAAGTGGTATCAGAGCCTAGTTTAATCCACCGGTGGTATATCATTGTAGAGGAGTCGACTTTATCAAAAGTTAAGTTGATTAGTTTAACTGGTTAGAACAACAACCTAACAACATATTAGGTTCAAGTAGAAGAAATTGTTGGTTCCATCGTAGGATGCTCAAACCATATGGATCTTTGGCATGCAAGATCTATGACACTGGATCGTCAATATGGTAAAGCTCATCAATTACCATACAAAGAGTTAAGTTTCAAAACAAAGAAACCACTACGACTAATTCTATGACACTGGATCGTCAATATGGTAAAGTTCATCAATTACCATACAAAGAGTTAAATTTCAAAACAAAGAAACCACTACGACTAATTTTAGGGTAGGATGGCTATCTAAATATGTCAACCAAATGAAAATAACAATCCATCAGGTCTTTAGGGCATACTTTCTCTCTCTGTTATTTTTTCTTCCAACAAATTTCCTTCTGCCGTTTCTTACTCCATCGAAGATTTTCTCTCGATTGTTAGAAGTCAACAAGTGGTATCAGAGCCTAGTTTAATCCACTGGTGGTATATCATTGCAGAGGAGTCGACTTTATCGAAAGTTAAGTTGATTAGTTTAACTGGTTAGAACAATAACCTAACAACACATAGATCTTAGGTTCAAGTAGAAGAAATTGTTGGTTCCATCGTAGGCAGGCTCACTCACTCCTTCCATGTCATACTCTTTTCTATTGTAAGACCTCATGCATAGGTAGCTTATAACTTTGATACACTAAGTGATGGAATAAGAGATGGTTCTCAAATATCGGTATGGACCATAAAACAGCTGTCATAAGAACACATATCAACAAATTTCAGATACCCTAAAGCTCCTTTCGCACTAGCATCTCATTCCTTTAATGCTCACATGTCTAAAATTATTGTGTCGTGAACTTGAGGTGGAAGAACTCTTGACAACAACCATGTTTATACACCTGCTAGTGGTGTTTTAAGGTTTCATATTTTGTGTCACGAGCTACCACCGTAGGACTCTTTATAATCTTTCATGAACTATTTGAAAAATAAGTTTGTGTGTGGTTATTAACATAACCATGTGTATTGCCATTGCCTCCTTATCACATAATTACTTACTTTGAGTTTGGAGGTTACACGCCTCATTTTGAAATTCTTATGCTTCAAGAGCATCATTTCTAATAGCATTGCACAACAATGCTGGGAGTGGTTTGTCTTAGTTGTATTGTAATTCCACTCCTTTTTGTGGTGGAGCTTCTCATTTTGGTAGTAAAAAGGTTAAATCTTTGACTTTGAGAGAGATACAATGACTTCAACCTTGTCTCAATAAAGATCGAGGGCTACACAAAAAGATGTCTATGTTGCCTGTTTCATCTTGTATTCTGGATATAGATTTTTGTGGTGGTGTGTGTATTCAAAATAAGGAAAACATATTTCTTATGTATGTTATTTTATTTAAATATTTTTGGTGTAAAATAATTTGAAATGTTGAGATCAAGTAAAAATAGAAAGAAAATACCCTAAAATGAAGGAAATATGGGACGGTTTTGTGTTCCTTTAATGTTCCTTTTCTCAAGCTCTTCCAATTTTTTTTTTTTTATATTTATTTTAAAAAGATACTTTGGACCTTATATTAGAAAGCTTGGAAAAAAAGGTAAGCCATAAAATTTACTTATGATATATAAATTTAAACAATACAAAAGGCTCAAAAAATTCACAAAGCACTAACACTCGGAGTTGACCTTCTCTGACACTTTACAGTAATTTTGTTGATGGTTCTACAATCCACGCACATGTGCCAAGTTTCATCTTTCTTTGACACCAATAAGTCTTGTATAAAAGAACTCAAACTTTTTCGTATATAGACCTTCTCCATGAGCTCCTCCACTTGCCTTTGAATTTCTTTAGTCTCAATTGGACCGACTCTATTTGCTGGCCTATTAGAAATGACAGTCTTAGGAATGAAGTCTATTCAATGTTTAGTACCTCTAACGGAAGGTAGTCCTTTAGGTATTTCATCATGAATCATGTCCTCAAATTCCTGTTAAAAAGATTGAAAAATACTGGATAAAGCAAAGTTGTTATAGTTAGAGACCAAAAATCCTTCCTTGTACATAAGTACAAAGATAACAAAGAATCGTGAAAATGGCAGGGATAAAATAAATGGAAAGATTTGAAGAAAAGGTAAACCATGACATAAATGAAGGATAAAATAAATTATGGAATAGGCCACAAAGATGCAACATTGGCTCTGATAGCAAATTGATAAGGAAACCATAATCTTGAGCCCAACAATGAAAGCTTTTGTTGAAGCAACAACCTTGAATCAAAGAAATTAACACCTCCTTATACAAAATTCAGATCAATCGAAAGATAAGGTTAGAATTAGATTGTGTCTTACGATCAAAGATCTAGAAGTAAGATTTAGAAACTTGTTTTAAATTGAGAAGATTCTAAATCGAGTCACTCCACAATCGAACTTCATCAAGGCTTGATTGAATGGCTCAGATGCAATCTACACAAGAATTGCTTAATCTAAAAAATGGCAATCGGACTTCTAAGGGACAAAGTTCCAATTTGTGATTTCAATTTTGTGGAAATTTATAGTCTCCCCACAAAAGAAGTTTGTGGCCAATCCCGATCCCCTTAAATCTCCACAAAAGAAGAAGTCAATTTGACAATTACAAACTTTATGAAATTAAAAATAATAAATAAAGTTTTCTAACAACTAATGAAATAATGCTTGCAACTTCATGAATTGCTTCAACCGTGCAAATATTCACTTTTGAAGCTCCAAATAGTGCTTTCTCAATTGAATCAGCTTGTAACAAATGAAATTATGGTTGAACCGAGCCTATCAAATTTTGTAGATGAAGAATTAATGCTTGTTGAATAATCTAGGCCTTGGATCGTGTAATAGTCTGACACGTTCTCAAAGTTTCAAGAATTCAAGATGATGATCGAAGGAGAAGTAGGAGTGTGTTAGATAAAAACTACGGTTTTTTCTTATTTAGTATATTCACACGTTTCCTTAAACTTAGTTCGTTGGTTTTTTTTTTTTTTGAATATCTGAATTAACGCTCCACGTATAATGGAAGAACCTATTTTTTGCTGGCCATTTGGGCCAACTTTGGGCGCAATATTTGTGCTACAGCGACTAGTTTTAAGATAGGATGGTTATTTAAATATGTCAACTGAATGAAAACAACAATCCATTGGGTCTTCAGCTAATACTTTCTCTCTCTATTATTTTTTCATTATTTTTTTTATTCCAACAAACTTCTTTCCGCCATTTTTTACTCTGTCGATGATTTCCTCTCGATTATCAGAAGTCAACAGAGTGAATATTTGTTGTTGTCTACGTTTAGACAATGGTGGAGAATACACGTCAGATTAGTTCAAGTAATATTTGCATGAGTGTGGGATACGACATCAGTTTACATGTGCTACACGCCACAACAAAATGGTGCAACAGAAAGAAAGAATTGACACCTTACAAAAATCTGTCGAAGCATATTACACGCAAAAAATGTTCCATAAAGATTTCGGGCTGAAGCTGTGCGAACTGCTGCCCATGTGATCAACAAGCTTTCGTAACCAAAGCTAGGATTCATCTTACCATTTGAGATACTATGAGACATGAAACCTACAGTTGGTTACTTCTGAGTATTTGGTGTGTTTGTTATGTATTTGTGTCTGACCATCTACGTAGCAAGTTTGACATGGAAGCAGTCAAGTGTATATTTGTTGAATACGACAATCAAAGGAAAGGATGGAAGTACTGTGATGCAACAAGTGGAAAATACTATACATCAAGAGATGTAGTTTTCGATGAAGCATCTTCATGGTGGTCCTCAGAGAAGAAAGTCTTACCAGATTCAAACATCGAAGAAATTTTGCAACAGATGATGGAGTTACAAACTAAGCAAATTCAATCAAATGTTGATGCGCCTAAAGATCCAAGTGACATTAACATTGCCGAGCAAGAGGTGACTCAATCAAGCAAATCTGATAAAAATGAAATGACACATCAACATCTTAGGCGATCAAATAGAATTCGAAGGCCAAATCCTAAATATGCAAATGCAGCTATTGTAGAAGATAGAGTTTACTAATCAGAGACATATGAAGAGACATCATAAAACTCGGTTTGGCAGAAAGTGATGGAGTTAGAAATTATAGCTCTGAAGCAGAATCAAACTTGGGAACTAGTTTCAAGACTAGGAGATGTCAAACTCATCTCTTGCAAGTGGGTCTACAAAATAAAGCGTTGATCGGATGGATCAATCGAGAGATACAAGGCTCGACTCGTACCTCGAGAATTTTCTCAACAATATGGACTAGACTATGATGAAACATTTAGTCCAGTGGCAAAAATCACTACCGTACGAGTCCTGCTAGCACTCGCAGCAAGTTAAGATTGGAAACTATGGAAAATGAAGGCAAAAAGTTGAACGATAAAACGACACACTGACAAATAGTAGGTAGTCTTATCTACCTAATTTAACTTGGCCTGATATTTCTTTGCAATTGGGAATATGAGTCGGTACATGCAAAGTCCAAAGAAGCCTCATTTGGATGCAACTCGACATATCTTGAGATATGTCAAAGGTACAATCGACTATGCTCTTTTGTACAAAAGAAGTAAAGATTGCAAGCTAGTTGGATACTCTGATGCTGACTATGTAGAAGACCACGATACTCGGGGTCAACCGCTGGGTATGTGTTAAGTTTGGTTCAGGAACAAGTTCTTGGTGTAGCAAGAGACAACCAACAGTATCATTATCAACTACAGATTTGCACCAGAAAATTACACGGCTGGAGCAGCTCATGAAAGTACATGGCTGAAACTCTTGATGAAAGATTTGCACCAGAAAATTGACTATCCAATATCACTTCATTGCGACAACCAATCTACGATTCACCTAGCACAAAATATGGTGTTTCAGGCTAGAACAAAGCATATGGAGGTGCAGTACCATTTCATTAGAGAGAAGGTCCTAAAGGAAGAAATTGAGATGCAGCAGATCAAGACAGATGACCAAGTGACAGACTTGTTTACAAAAGGGCTTAATACTGCCAAACATGAGAGTTTTGGCTGTCGGCTTAACATGGTGCGGCGATTGAGAATTAGTGTTGAGGGGGAGTGTTAAAATATCATCACTAGCCCAATAGAGTAAAACTCAATAATTGTACGAGCTCATTGTATATTTATTTTGGTAGAGATTTTAGGAAAGATACTATATACTTTAAGAAAGAGATCTGGATGTTTTAGGAAAAAAATTTAGATTTGTTAGGTCTAGATTACGTACGGTATAGTGTAAATACCCTTCGACCCTACCTAGTTTTTCATCCCAAGAAATCCCAAGTATTATAAAGTAGTAGTATTCTACCAAGTGTCTTGTATTCTCTTCTCGATTGGTCTTAATAAATAGTGCGAGTGTTTCCCACAGAGAATTTTGTTCAACATGCAGTACGCTTCCAATCCATCCCAGAGTGATTTGAGCTTGGTGAAATATGCTAGCAGTGCCATGGTTCCATTTGACATCATTGCTATCGACTTTTGTATCTGAAAAATTGCTGGAGCATTATTTTGTGAGAATTGATTGTGAAGATCAACCCACACTTGATGAGCTGTCTTGGCGTGAATAATACCTTCAGCGATATCTGCTTCAACTGAATGAGTTAACCAAGATATTATCATACTGTTGCACTGATTCCAGAGTTCAAATTTGGTTGAATTTGAATCTTAACACGGTTCTTCAATAGTGCCATCAATGAAGCCAATTTTCTTTTCGGCAATAAGAGCATGGATAACTTATTAACACTAGAATTGGTAATTTGTTCCATTTAATTTGATTGGAACAAGTGAATATCCGGGATGATCAGAGTGATGAATATAATAAGAATGTGTTAAGTTAACATCCGAATTTTTGAAGCTGGATTTGGTTGATTCTGCCATAGAGAAAATCAAGATATTTAAGAACACCAAGATCGGTGCTCTGATAAAATGTTAAAAATGAGAAATAGAATTGGGATTGAATATCTAAGATATATTTCATAACTAATTATTATAATATATTATCCAAATATTATATCTTAATAAGTTTTTATCAAGATATTTCTTGACGATCTTGAACCTTGGATTCTAAAACCTTCATTATCTTTTATGCGCTTTAGCACTATGGTTCTTGATTATTGATCCATGTTCTAGTCCTTGATCGTTCTCTTTTTCTTCGTACTTTCTTAGTTCTTGTTCGGTTCTTTGTTTTTTTCTCCAACACACTGTCCCGAAGATTTATGGTATCAGATATGAACCTGACATCCTGTGTTCAAAGCTTCAAGCGTTTCAAGCGACACAGTCTTAACCCAAACCTCAGGGCTTGCTCTGCGATATGCTCTGAAAACCTATGTCCAAGGCTTCATGCATTTGAAGTAACATATTCTGAAAACCTACATCCAAGGATTCTTACGTTCCAAACGGTGTAGTCTAATTCTGCATTAAGGGCTTGCCCTATGATACAGTCTGAATACCTATGTCCAAGGCTTCATGCGTTCCAAGCAACCTAGTTTGAATACTTACGCTTAAGGCTTCATGCGTTCCAAGAAGCGGAGTTTGAAATCCTACACCCAATGCTTGCCCTATGTTACAACATGAATACCTACGCCCAAGACTTCATGGTTCTCAATCTTGTAAGTTTCTAATGTTCCTAATTCCTTGAGGAATAAGTTGTAACATACATTCGTAAACATATGAATCCATCGTTATAACAAGCCTGAGTTTTTCTAGAAGGTCATAGATTCGTAATGAATTCCTTAAGGGTGATTAAAGGGTCTTAAGTCTTGAGGTGTTTCTTTGGTCCAAACTTGCTTTAGGTTCCAAGCTTGCTCTAATCAACTTGAACTCTTGAACAACCTTGTTGTCCTTAAAAATGGGCCTTATAAGAAGTAGCAAGTCATTTGTTGGACATATAGACCTTCAATTTAAATAAGTAGTCATAGGGGAATTTTCGTCATTTTAGTCCTTTTACCCCTAATTCTTGGTTTTGCTACTTAACGTGTTCCAATGGATTTCAAACTTTTCCACATCATCAGACATCATATGATAAGGTCTATCACGAAATTTAATAGCATATGGAGGTCCTCTAGGTCATGAACCGTAGGTAGACATCCTTAGGGGAAATATGGTCATTTTGCACCATTTCTTGGTTTACCTCCTATCCTTATCCAATGTCCACCAAATTTCATATATAACCTCCATATACTATAATATGCTCAGCATTAAAATTTCATAGGCAGCAAAGTTCATCTAGTTTGTTATTTTAATGTTACATAAATCCCGAGAAATTTGTTCTATTTAGGGCTTTAACTCAGGGTTCTTCGAGTTTTTCTTTTATATATCCTTAATCCATACATGGTTTAGGGTTCATGTAGAAATCCAAGATATTCCAACAAGTATTTTATAAGAAAAGTCCAAGGTGGCTACTTACCTCTTCATCTGTGTTCGGGACTTCCGTTCTTGAGCTTTCGGTTTCCGAATTATTCCAAATTATTTTTACTAGATTTATCTTTGAGTCTAGTTTCAGTAACCATAAAGAAATTAATGAAAACGTGTCTGAAAGGGATCCAAATTGATCAAAAAGTGTAGAAAGGTCAATATATGGCTACCTTTGACTTTTATTGTTCAAAGTTTTACCTTTGACTTTGTTCTTCATCTTCTTCATGGGTGGCTGGAAAAATCACAATTTTTCCTTATCATATTCCTCTGGTTTTGCCTTTGTACCGCTCTATATACACCTCTAATGGGCTAAATTTCTCCACGAAACGTTTAGATAAAGTTTCAAGGAAGAAGTAGGGGCAATTTCATACCTTGTCATGGTCTGTAACTTGAGTTATAACCTTCCAAAGTTCGCCAGAAAACATGTTTCTCACCTTTTTTTGGGACAACCGATTATAGAGCTTTTTATTTCCTGATTCCTTCACGAAACTTGTTGGAAATCCCATATGGAATGTGTAGAAGTTGGTAGGATGGAAAATGATTAACCATAACCCTCGAAGAAGAAATCTGAGGAAGAAAATTCTATAATCTAAAAAGCTTCAAACTCGAATTTTGGAAATCATCACTCGATTCTTGTCTTGAAATATTATCCATAACTTCGTATTTATAGATCAAGCTTGCACAGTCATTGATTGTTCTAGAATTGTGGTGCATTTTCTCATTTTTTATTTATCTAAAATTAAGTAAAAAATATCTAAAACGATGAAGGTGCTACCGNTTATCTTGACCATAATATTTGGGTTTTGGATGAATGATCCTTCGATGGTAGTGAATTGGTTAGCAAAGAATGATGAAATTAAGAGAGAATGTGCAAGTGTTGAAAATAAACTCATTGTTGAAATCGGAGAGGAAAAGAGATGGGTATGAACACATTTGTGCTTGATTTGTTTCACTTTTTATAGTTGAAAAAGAGTGTAATGGAAGATAACAGTTGATCCGTAATAACCATTACTGTTGTTAAATTGTTTATAATAAAAATAGAATCGTGATTGATAACTTGTTATTTTTTAAATCGAAAAATATATGCTTGAAACTCATTATGGGTTATTACTCTCTAAAATTTTGAATTAAAAATGTAAAGTATAATATGGAAATTAATTTTATGTTATGATCGTTCGGGTCCTTCACCTAGTCTTATTTTCGCNGTCACATTCGGAATATTTTATTATTATTTGATTCATAAGCATCATAAACAAAACTTTAAACCAAACCACCACATCTAGATCAGCTAAATAAGGTTCATTTGAAATAGTTCTTGCTTTCTTTTATTAAACGACGGAACAATTTGATAAGTATTTGAAAACCACGTTTATTATTCTTAGTAATCCAAAATGAATTAGANAAAAGTATAATATGGAAATTAATTTTATGTTATGATCGTTCGGGTCCTTCACCTAGTCTTATTTTCGCTCATGTTCTAGACCAACGGGACTTTTATCTAGTCATCATACGTAAGGACCGGGCTGACTCCATACTCCAAAAAGACGAGTAAACTTTCATGAAATAAAACAAGCAGTATTGAAAACATAACATTACTTAAAACAAAATAGTGTTCATACATGAGTAATTAAAACACAACACAATAGTTAAAACACAAAATATTTCAAAACAAATGGGTTGAAGACGATGGGTGAGGCTTGTCTATGACACCTGCTCCAGAGTCCGCTCCCAACCTCGACTAGCTCCTTATTACCGGAAAAAAAATGCAAAATAAGGAAGGAGTACAAGACTCATAAAGTAGCCTACTTGTAGGCTCTTAATCGTGTCCTTGATATGCTAGGATACCGCACTCTTTCTTTTCTTTGTTCTTGTTTTTGTCGTAAGTACTTGGTTCTATTTCTGACTTTGAGTTCTGTTAAGAATGAGAAATAGAATTGGGATCGAGAGTGCAATCTTCATTAATATTCACAACGTTTAAATAGGATACAAGTTACAAACTACTACCTAAAAACAAGGGAAAATATAAACAACTAAATCTTGAGAATAAAATAAAATATAGTACTAATCAAATCATAAAAGAAAAAATATTAACTCATTACGAATATCTAAGATATATTCCACTACTAATTATTATAATATATTCTTCAAATATTGTATGTTAATACTCCCCCTCAAGTTGGGGAGAATATGTCAATCACACCCAACTTGTCTTTAAAAAAAATCAAATTGATGTCTTCCCAAATTTTTAGTGAAAATATCTGACAATCGAATTTTAGTCAAAACATAACATGGTTTGATGATTCCATCTTGTAATTTTTCTAGAACTATATGACAATCTATTTCAATTTATTTCGTACGTTCGTCAAAAACTTGATTGGTTGCTATGTGTAATGCTGCTTGATCATTACAATACAATAATGCGAATAGTGGAACTTTCACGTCTTGAAGAATGTATCTTAACCAAGTTAACTCTAAACAAGTATTTACCATAACTGGATACTCGACTTCTGCTGATGATCTGGACACATTGGTTTGTTTTTTAGACTTCCAAGGAATAATTGAATTTTTAAGGAAAATGCAGAACCCAGAAATTGACTGTCTGGAAGTTCGAAAACCACCCCAGTCTGAGTCGCAATATGCTTGTAATCATAAGTTGTTTTCAGATGGTAATACAAGTCCTTCACCAATTGTACCTTTGATGTATCTCAAAACTCAAAGAGCTTCCTCCCAATGTGGTTTTCTTGGTTCATGCATAAATTGACTAAGCATACAAACTAAATACACTACATTAGGCCTAGTAATAGATAAATATATTAATCTGCCAATCAACGGTCTGTATTTACTTGGATCATCAACTTCTCTCCTTCTGTTAAAGAAAGTTTCAGATTTTGCTCAATAGGAAATTTTTCTGGACGTGCTCCTGTGTCATGATGAATATCAATGCCTATTAGTAAATAAAGAAAATATCATACTTCCTTTGCGACATAAAAATTTCTTTTCTAGACCTAGAAAATTCAATGTCTAGGAAATATTTCAAATTCCCTAAATCTTTGATAAGGAAGTTCTCGAGTAAACTAGTCTTGAGATGTTGAATTTCTTTGAGATTATTGTCTGTCAACCGAATATCATCAACATAAATAAAAGCTACCATGAAAGAAGTACCTTTACTATTAGTAAATAAAGAGTAATCTGCTTTGAACTAAGCGTAGCCTGCATTTTGTATAGTGGTAGAGAATATGGAGAACCAACTACAAGAAGCCTATTTTAAAGTATAAAGAGATTTATGGAGCCGACATACTGTAATCTCCCCGTGCCGATGAATACCTAGTGGTAAAGATATATAGACTTCCTCGTTTACATTGTCATGGAGAAAGACATTTTGAACATCCAACTGATGAGTGAACCATTTTCGAGTAGGGACAATAGTGAGTAAGCAAACAAAGTGTAGTAAGTTTCGCTGTAGGAGAAAATGTTTCTTTGTAATCAATACCTTCAACTTGAGTGTATCCCTTTACTACTAGTCGAGCTTTATAACATTCAACAGAACCATCAGAGTTGTGTTTAATCTTGTACACCCAACAACAACCAATAGCTTTATGGTCAGGTGGTAGAGGAATGAGAGAGTGCAATTTCATCATTCATAGCCTGCTGCCATAATGGGTCGCCAACTACCTCATCATAGGTTTTAGGTTTTGTATGGGATGTAATAAGAGCTAGAAAAGCACGTTGAGTAGGAGAAAAATGAGAGAATGAAAGGTAATTGTCATGACCCGATGTTCGAGGTCAAAAACTCGGACCGTGACCCAAAAGACGAAATAAAAAATAAACAAAAAAAGAAAAGAAAGAAAATAAGAGTAAAATAAAAGATAAAAATACCATTAAATTAAAACAAAAGGAAGAGAAGATTTGTAAAATGAAATACAAAAGACTCCAATAGACCGACAAGGGACTGACGCTCCAAAACGACCCCCTCTGTGACCGCACAGCTCTCGAACGCTCCTCCACCTTGACTGGTACCTGAAAAAACAAGGGTAAAAGAAATGAGTATAAAAATTATACTCAGTAAGCCTTCTACTCGTAGGCTCTTATCGCATCCAAATTTTGACAAACTTCCACGGCTTTTTTCTTTGGCTCTAGGACATCTAATTCAGGTCTTAGCTTTTTAGGTCTTGCCCCTTGGAACTTGCCCTTTGGGGCTTCTTTGGTCTTCGTCCTTTCATTTATACCCCTAGAGTTCCTTTATGCTAACCTGTGTTTGACTGGTGCTCTGCGAGTGGCTACCTTGGCATGGCTTTGAGATTACCCGGTGTCTTACCTAGGAAGTGAGCTGTAACCCCATAGTCCCATGGTAAATCCCCCTGTATTTGGGAGGGCTACCTCCCGTATCGCATCCAGCTAAATGGTCAGTTACGACGTGGGTCTCCTTTTTCCCATGCTAAAACAGCTATCGAGCAGTCAAGTCTTGATCAAGAACCCACTGGTCCCCCACGAAGCTATATCACCATTCACACACAAGTAGCCTAAGGGTACTCTAGAGGAGCTTTGTGTGTCATGGTTGTTTCTTAGGCTCCTAGGAAAGGGTTAAGTCTATACATAGTGACTTGTCACTCTAACATAAATCCCTAGACTTTATCAAACCTGTGGGTCGGTGAGAATTAACTGAGTGTGCACACATCTATCATCCAACATCATCATACAAAATTCATGCAAAGTAAACATACATGCTCAACGAGGCGATAATATCCATCAAGTCCCGGAGCTCACAGTTCATAAGTTCCCATCCTCCTTTCAGCAGGAATTAAACATATACATATAAAGCGAAAGCTTAAAGCATAATTGCAACACTCAGATAATTCTCAAAATACTTCATATAATACATCCATACTCTTAACAACCAAATTACATACATTCAATCATGGAAAGCTACCACCTAAGGTAATTAAAATAGCATGCATGCATAACCAAGCGACTCCTACAAGTATTTCTTCCTAAAGTTCCGTGTGGTGACTTACCTGATTGACGCGTGTTTTTCGTTGAGCATTTCTTAAACTTAGTTGTTTTTTGGTCTTTGGATATCTGAATTAACGCTCCACGTATAATGGAAGAGCGTATTTTTTGCTCGCCATTTCGGCCAATTTGGACGCAAGATTTGTGCTACTACGGCTAATTTTAGGATAGGATGGTTATTTAAATATGTCAATGGAATGAAAAAAACAATCCATCGATTCTTTAGCGCATACTTTCTCTCTCTGTTACTCTTTCCGTTATTTTTTTTTTTCTTCCAACAAACTCTCGGCTGTTTTTTACTCTATCGACGATTTCCCCTCAATTTTCAGAAGTCAACAAATGGTATCAGAGCCTGGTTTAATCCACCGGTGATATATCATTGCAGAGGAGCCAACTTTATCAAAAGTCAAGTTGATTAGCTTAACTGGTTAGAACATCGACCTAACAATACACAGGTCTTAAGTTTAGTAGAAGAAAATACAAAGTGCAAAAATACACAAATCGTAGGGTCCATCCTGGGCAGGCTCACTCACTCCTCTTGAGTGCTAGCATCTCCATCATCGTTGCGAAGACAAATGTCGAGTTGTCGTGCCAACCCATTAATCCGGTTCGCACACCTTTTGGGCCCCTTTTATGGTTGGACGAGCATTCTAAGGAGTTGTTGATGTCGAACACCCCCTTCATTGCAATTGATATCATATCATATTCATCATAGCTTTCCTTACATAAATTGCGGTTGTGTATTATGTCGACACATTTTTTCGTATATCATTCATATCATGTATCGTGTCATATCATGCATATATCATATTATCACCACATCATGTAATATATATCATGTACTATATCGTCAAACGTGTTATACCATAAAATTTATCATATCATTAGTACATCATCAAAACACGTGTCATAATATTCATAACATTCACGTATCATCTCATAGTCACGTTGTATCACACACATATCATGGACTTATCATCTTGTAAACATATCATAGTCATATTGTGTTGTAAAATGTCACAGTCATATCGTTTCATAAACATAACCTAGTCATATTCTTTCACAAACATATCATGGTCATCTCATTTCATAAATGTATCATAGTCGTTTCATTTCATAAAAATATTCTTGTCATATCATTGCATAAACCTAATATATCGTTATAATATGAACTAAAGTGGATTTTTGGGTAACATGCAAATAGGTGTAGGTGATTTTGACTACTTAAACAAAACTAAAGCAGAGTGTACTACGGTCAAATAATAGAAAATGATTGAGAAAATCAACAATAATGAGGAAGATTCGACATAGAGAGATTAAATAGATAAGTTGTTGAGTTTAGTGGTAGATTTTAGTTCCTTTTAATAGATTCCCAAGCCCACTTCTGAAGGTCATGCATGATGATTATTTCCATAATCGTTTTTAATTTCTATTAACAATGCTCTGTGAGAAGAATTATTCCTAGCCCTTCTATTACCCTTCAAGTCTCTTGCTATGGAACTAAAGTATTAAAGAGGATTTCATTATCCCTCTCTTTTCCCGAATAAGAGAACAACTATGAATGTAAGGTAGCTAATTAAACACACATGTAAATCATTAACCACAACTCTTTAATAAACTAAGATCATATCGTCAACATACTTAAACTATATAAAACTCTCTTGCCT
>NW_019272158.1:59496-119622 GCF_002738345.1 Cucurbita maxima | reverse complement strand
TTTTTTTTTTTTTTTTTTTTTGGAACCATTACAAATACAATTGAAATTTCAAGGAGAATTTTTTGCAAACAAAATTTTTTGATACAACTTTAGTAGCAATCTTGGACATGATTCGTTCGAGGTATTTATGCTAGAGAATGAAGTTTGGCTTCAAGAATGATGCAACTATTGGCATTGCATTTGGGATGTTGATGAGAACTTAGACCAAACCACATGAAATCTTTTCCTTTCTCTGATGTTGTGTGCTTACTGCAATACTAATACTAATCTAATAAAAGCAAGTCTATTTCATATTTGAGTTCTCAAACGTATGGAGACTTTTAACAAAATAGTGCAGGTATGGCAACGAAATATCCAAGTTTTTATGGGAAAGTAAATTATTGACTTCAAAATAAATATACATGTTTCGATTTTATTCAAAAATTTCGAACACCAAAATAGAAGAAACTTGAGAAGGAGAGGATTCAAATGTAGCTACCAGAAGTATATGATTGGCCTTGGGAGAGAAAAAAAAGTATAATTTAAGTTTTGGGTAGTTTGGTGTGATGCTTTACTAAATAAAACCTAACTTAAGAAACAAGCACACTTCATATCCTTGTTTTTTTAATTTTTCTTTTAATAGTCTTTTTCAAGTCTTTAAAAGTTGTCAATGTATGTTTGTTGGAGTGCAATGATTATATATATATATGGTTAAAAAGGATCCAAATGAAACAAACAAATCTAAGTAGGTCAAAAATATAGGCTATCAATAATCTCTATATGATTTTGTTGTTTATTTTTGCATCAACTTCTAATGTTTTCACTTATTTTGTAAGCGAATATCCAGAATCGCATTGGAACCACGATTCTTAATTATCAAAACCTACCTTTACTGACTTATTGATATGAACCACGACTAAAGAATTTTCTTACCTCAAGGTCCAATTACAAGGACGAGAGCTAAGAAGCTACAACAAACCTTATACAGTTATATTCAAGCTATGGTGAGCTCATCAAAGGAAATTCTAGAAGACGCTGGAGACCTCCCTTATATGTTGTGCAAAGTTGAGCTTCAAGAAAGAGATGAATTAAATGCACTTTAAATTGCATTTAATGAACTCTGCTGAATTTATGAAACTAGTCCAAGGATGAGTCAATAAGCACATTTTATTAATTGCATTATTAATTATAGTTTAAATATTTGTTTGTCATATTTAAGCTAGTTTTAAATATAGGAGTTAAGGTTATATTGTAACCCACAAAGGTTACTATATTCCACCATTAACTAGCCATTTTAATATGGAGGTTATCATTTACTAGCCCATTTAATTTGAGAGTTATATATCACATAGGTTAAGGTTGTAAGGGCTAAGGTTGTAAGGGCTATATAAAGCGTTCTTTTCTTTGATTAGACAACAGATTTTGGAATTAAGAATAAATTTCTATTTTAGCTTTGTTGAGAGCTAAACTTTCTTTGCAAATTCTTGTGTTTAGAACTTGCATGTAGAGTCATTCAAGTGGTATTGATCAAACCTCTTGGGGAGTGATTCGAATCACGAGTTTAGAAACGAGTTTTCTTTACTCGTGATCTTGATCATCAAGGTAATCCGTTCCATACTTTCCCTTGGGTTGATTTTCCATATCACTTATTGCAAATAAGAAAATGACGACTTGGGTAAATAAGGGTGTTGCACCATGACAAGTTATTCAACCAAACCATAGTAAATAAGAGTCTTGTTAAACATCCAAATTGCAGCTCAATCCAACAGTTGGATGTGAATATACGATTGATCTTCTTCGGTTCGGCAGTTCTGGAACTAAATCTGGTTGTAGATTTTCTTTAATTGCAGTTTTTTAATTAAGGGGAACTTCAAGGGTATTTTGATAATTTGTCACATTCGAAATATTTTATGATTGTTTTTCTAGAAAAATCCATAATTTTTCTTAAAATATTTCATCCATGGATGTTGCTCGTTATTCTTTGCTTCTCCAGTATCTTGAAATTCCTTCTAAACAAGGAATTAAAAATCCAGAAAGATTCTTGATAATTGAAAAAAATGACATTTTTTCCCTTTTCACTACTTCTTCCTTCCTAACTTGGTCCAAAGTCCTTAAATTCGTAAAATTACTTCTAACCATATAGAAATGACTTCATTAAGTCTCTTGTCCTTGCTTAATCCTCTTAATTTCTTCCCTTGAATCCTTTGGGTCTTACATGGGCAGCTAGTTCTTATTCGAGCTAATTTTCTTTATTTACACATTGTGAAAGAAGGAGGGAATCCTCATAAGCCATGTGGGTAATAGGCTTTCCCACTCAAGGAGTGAATCCTCATAAGCCATGTGGGTAATAGGCTTTCCCACTCAAGGAGTGAATCCTCAGAAGCAATGTGGGTAATAGGCTTTGCCTTTCCTACTCAAGGAGTGAATCCTCAGAAGTGATGTGGGTAATTTGCACTGCAGTATTATACAGAAATGGCGCAATTCTGTCCCACTCGAAAAGAGGATTAGCCACCACTCGAAAAAGTCGATTCGCCACCACTCCAAAAAGAGGATACGGTACCTGCTAAAGTATTCCCGATACACCACCACTGCAAATGGGAGTACTTTTTCTATAAAGCCCTATCCTAAAGCAAGAATCTGTCATTGCGAAGTCAGCTATGATGGAGATGGAGAGTAACCCGAAGGTCAAGACGAAGCCTCAGACGTCATGTAGCCGACTCCAACGGATTGGTGTGGTATATCACCCGTTTATCTTCTCATTCTCAGCCATGGTATTGACAGCATAACTCTTCCGGCAAGAATTATAGCGCCTGTTCAATTTGTGTGCAGGTGTCTCAACCATGTGAAGATCCAGTCTCCTCCAGAATATAATAATAGTAAAAGGAACTATGGTTCCAATTACCTTCTCTGGAGAACGGCGTTAATAGAGTCAACGTATCGCTCAAAATCATATGAACGTATTATCTATCGTGGGATGATTTCATAAGTTAAATATAACTCATGCGCCACTTCCCAGTGAAACTGGACCTCAAGATAATTGTGATAGTAGAGAAAGAGAAAGAGTACTCAAAAGTGTATGATTTATGTAAGGATACGCTACGAGCTAAAGTTTTCACCAACATTTCATTCTCAACGGCGTCTACGGTGGTTGATAACAAGCCGGAGTGTGTTATTCAAATCACCATCCAATGAATGGGTTGTAGTCGAATACAAAGCAGCTAACTGGCCTTGTAATTCGCATCCAATGAATGTTAAAGAGGATAACGCACCCGGTATTATTATCGTGGTCCACCAATCAAGAATGGAGTATTTGGCGATCAACCCACAATCAAAATGAGAATACATTAGGATCCAGATCTAGTCCGCCGAAGGTAAAGACAAAGACAGAAGGTACCCAATTTAGGAACACACCCTAAATTAGAATACATCCAGTCTACGGAGGTACACCCACTTTGAACCCTAAAAACAAAATGAGAATACATCCTGTCTACCTAAGACTTAGACAAAGACCAAAGATACACCCCCTCTCAAAAGGCTGATTGTGTTGAATCTAACGCTTGTTATTCTCATTCAAATCCATGGTAAATACCGAGCGTAATTATTGTTTGTATATGTTTATATTTATATCTCTTTTTGTGTGAGTGTGTGTAAAAGTAGTAATTGAAGTTGTGTATAATTTATAATAGTAAAAGTAGTAATTAATGTTGTTGAATGTTTTTTCCCTAAAGGGTAACAGAAAGTGGAGGGTAACAGTTCGAATGGACATGCTTCGTTTCGGGTATTTTGGCCAGAGAACTCGCATTGGCTTTCTGAACGATGCAACGTTAAAAACTGCATTTGGCAGCATTTGATGATGGATTTTACTTAAAAAATCTTCATTCGGGGAAGTTTGAATTGATACACCCTTGGAAAAAATGAAGTAAAATCTCTCTCACTCATTTGGGTCCTAGAAAACCTATTTTTTTTTTCTTTTCTTTCTTTTATTTTTTCCTGCTTTCACATGTAATAATTCTACAAAGAGTTGTGGGGTTTCATTTTACAAAAAATGAAGTAAAATCTCCCTCACTCATTTTGCTTGCTTTCATATGTTGCATATTTAAGTCTAATAAAAGGGGAGAAATCTTTTGGGAATTTGTAGTTCTTTGGATGTTGATAATTTAGTTGGGTTTCAAGTTTCTACTTGTATGGACCCATGTGCAAGCTTTCTAACTCTTAATTTGGCTATTAATGACCCTAATATTCTCCTAACAATATTGTAAGTTTATTTACTTCTCGCTTCTAAGAGTGAAAACTATCTCCATCGACAAACATGAGTCCTTCCGGCATGTCTTTTCCTCACTCACATGTTTGCTACAAAAATTCTCAAGAAGTCTTCCAATATAAAATTTCTCCCAGAAAAGCACATTTAATATCGAAGTTCTTATGATTAAGCCAACAAAAAGGAAAGTGCATCTTGTTGATATTGGTAATAAGTTTCAATTTTTTTTAAGCATTTCTTAGTCAACTATACCCTGGGTCACTTTATCGGATATAATTTTGGTTCATTCATGTACTCTCTTTTACTCGAGTAGCACTCTACTCAAAACCCTTTTAGAATTAAGTAATATTTTAGGTTTTAACATTTTAAGGGTAACAAATTAGGATGAAAAGAAAATATGTATAATAATTGGAAATGCCAAGGTTAATATCATAAAACTGATATATGCAAATAACTTAGGTCAATTTTCCTTCAAAAAAAAAAAAATGATGGTCAATTGCAACTTTGTAACATGAAACCAACCAACTGTCACAATATTTTTTTTAGTAAAAAAATATCTTTAAAGATTATTTGTTATGCTCACAAAGAAAAAAAAAAAACATGTACAAGGAAAATGATCTTTATAAGAATATGAAACGAAAGAAACTATATGGAAACAGAGGGAAGAATTTAGGAGACGTACCCGAGTAATTCCAATATTAAGACACTTTCGAGGATGACAGTTTCCTCTTGACGTATATGATGTATGAACGAAAAATAAAAAAAATAAATAAAAGAAGCGAAACTTTGTGCCATGTTGCTAAAGCTGAGAAATGGCGGATTGGCCTCCACTATAAAAAAAAAATGAGGTCCCCCACTTTATTTTATCATCCTAAATGAACGGTTTCAGCCAGTCAGAGAATACACTTTCTGATGGCTCAAGGCCAAAATTTTGGTTGATTTGCTCGGACTCTTTTCTCCTAGTTTCAATTTTTAGAAGGCATTCAAAGTTAGTATGTATGACTACCTTCTAGCTAGTTAAATTTTTTGAATCGAGTTTAAATTATTTATGCATGATTAGGCCTAATTTAAACGATAGCGGGGGTTATATTTAATAATGTTGAAAATGAAAAAATATTGGGACTTCATGCATTAATGTGTGCTCATGCATTCTTGGATACCCATATTCCTTCACGATGGTATGGGCGCGTACACCACAAAGAAGGATAACTTCCATCGTGTTTTACGTAATGCTGCCGTGACGGCTACTGTTTTGTAACGCCCTTAATATGCTCTAACCTAATTAGCGACGTTACCTTGTACTTGCATAACGACAGAACGAGAGTTCACGTAAGACAGTCTCAATAATGACAATGAGTTCATTATTATAAGCAGTTCATACCTGGGGAAAACAATAACAACAACCTAGCCTAGAAATAATCAACAAAGAACTAGAGGAACAATTGCAATAACTATGAATCCAAAAGAATCCAACAAGATGCCTACGACACTACAAACCCTCCTTAAGATTTTCATGGTCTTCGCAGCATCCACCATTAGCCGTACATGGGAGCCTTGCCCTTACCTGAAAATATGGGTAGCACGTGGCTTGAGTATTATATAAAATACCCAGTAAATCGCCCTACTATTGGGGTCAAGCATATAATCATACATCAGGATACATGCAGTCGCACACAATACACATACATGAGCACAAGTGTCAAAAGAAAGAAACTAAGAGAGGGGTCTGTCTTCCATTCCTTCCCATGGCCTTAGGCCCTTGCTTTGTCCGGGCGGGGGTGGATGTATGGTACTTTCCCACACATGGCTCACGTGCGTGGCTGTGGGCCCACCAGGCAAGTTTGCATGCGAACTCCCTGGGCCTGGCTTGATCGAGTATGTATGACATACAATACCGGACACCACAGAAAATGAGGACTTGGATGATATCGTGGAGAACACAATATCGAATGTACGCGTCCATACCATCAGTAGCATAACGGGGGAGTGTTCCATGTACATAACCATAGCGTGCATAAGGTTCTTAAGGTTTACCTCCATGGCATTATACATACAACGTTCCATCCCCTCACCGCATTTCATAGCATAACTGGGTTAACATCGAGTAAGCATATCGTAGCATACTAGTCATCACATTCATGGCATGCGGGGTTCTCATTACAATAATGACATGTCAATCAAGCTCATACATACAGGGTAGCAAACCATGTCACAAACATCACATACATAAACATGACATACATAGCATTTCACTGCAAGAAACATATAACCTAGCATACATCAACAACACACATGGTGCATGCAAAGGCCATAGGGCACGCACCAACATACATACATAACAAGTAATGTTACTTACCTCCTTGGCCTTGGCCGAAGTTCCCCACAACACTAACTCCGACGCCTAACTACCTCCTATAAGATAACATGATACACTTAGAGCCCTTTCATAACTAACTCTTATGCGTAGCTACCAAGGTACGCCCCTATTGTAAGTTGTTTTACCAAAATGGAGTTATATTATCCTCAGATGGTTGAAAAAAGGGTGGGAATGGCTCCAGAAGAGTAGAAAATCTAGAAATCAGTATACTATTCGGATGTCAAGCCTCTAAGCCGCACCGCCGAGCCACACTACCAAGTCGAACCTAGCCGAGCCAAGAGTCCAAGGAGCTGCCGATGGAGCCGGAACCGATGATCTGGAAAGTATACTACCGGCGCAGGGTTTCTGGGCGTGCCTCTAGTTTGGGCTGAAAGGGAACGAGGCCCAGTGGTGGTGTCTGAGTGCGGCCTGCGAGGTGCGGGCTGCACGCTGGCCGAGACAAACTCACAGACTGTTGAGGGTCAACCCGCGCCGTCACTTCGTCTTCCTCATCCAAAAGCCTTGATATCCTTAATCGCGGGGCTTGGCTACTGTCGCCGGTGGAAGCGTCGTCGTTCATCTGTCTCTCCTTACCCCGACGTACGCTAGCGTCCGCTCCTACCTAAAGGAGGTGGCCACTGAAACCCTAGGGTTTAAGGGGGTTTGAGTGAATCCCGCCAGAATCGCGAGATTTTCGGCACGCCCCTTTTTTATTTTTTATTTTTATCTTTTTTTCCTTGGAATGTGTATTGTTACATCACTCCCCCCTACGAAGGACTTTCGTCCTCGAAAGGATTTGCATCTACGAACAACTCTAGGTACTTCTCTCTCATCTCATCGTCTCGTTCCTAGGTGGCCTCCTCTGCTAATTGGTTCCCCCACCACACCTTGACAAATGCAATTTCCCTCGTGCGCAAGGTCTTTACTTTGCGAGCTAGGAACCCCACTAGTTTCTCCTCGTAGCTTAAGTCTTTGGTCACGTCTAGAGTCAAATAATCTATCACGTGTGTGGGGTTCGCTACGTACTTATGACGTGTCAATACATGGAACACGTTGTGCATGGAAGAGAGAGGTGGGGGTAGGGCTAACCTATAGCCAACAGGTTCGATTTGCTCTAAAATCTCGAAGGGTCCTATGAAGCGCGGACTCAATTTGCCCTTGGGTCCGAACCTTAGAACACCGTTCATGGGGGCCACCTTCAGAAATACCATGTCGCCCAATTTGAACTTTAGGTTTCTTCGTCTCGAGTTCGCGTAACTCTTCTGTCTACTCTGACCAGTGCGCATCCTCTCCCTGATTTGTTGCATCACCTCGTTCGTGACTTGGACTAGCTCTGGACCCACCAGTTCCCGTTCTCCTACTTCGCCCCAGCATAATGGTGTCCTACACCGTCTTCCATACAATGCCTCGTACCGTGCCATACCGATTGTCGCCTGGTAGGTGTTATAATAAGCGAATTCCATAAGGTGCAATTTTGAGTCCCAACTCGTAGAGAAATCAAGTACACAGGCCTGCAATATGTCCTCTAGAACTTGGTTCAAGCGTTCCGTCTGTCCATCGGTTTGTGGGTGATACGCTGTGCTGAAGTCCAGTCAAGTGCCCAACGCTTTCTGGAGTCTACGCTAAAATGCTGAAGTAAACCGTGGATCTCGGTCTGATACAATCGACATGGGGACCCCATGCAATCTGACGATTTCCTTCATGTATAGTTGTGCCCAATTGTCCATTGTATAGGTGCCCTTGCCGGGGAGGAAATGTGTTGACTTTGTCAATCTGTCCACGACCACCCATATGACCGTGTAACCATTTAGCGTCTTAGGCAGGCCCACTATGAAATCCATGGCGATATTCTCTCACTTCCATTTTGGTATATTGAGGGGCTATAGTAATCCCGCTGGTATCCGTCTGGGTGCTTTAACCTGTTAGCAAACCAAGCATTTGTTGACGAACTCTGCGATATCCATCTTGATGCCACACCACCAGAAGTGGGGTCTGAGGTCCTGATACATCTTTGTACCGCCAGGGTGCATGACGAATGGAGAGTTATGCGCTTCTCTCAGGATTTCACCCCTCAATTCCCCTATCGCCGATATACACCAGCGACCTTGGTACAGTAACCCACCATCCGCCGACTTTGAGTACCCACCAGTTTGTTCTGTCTCCATTTCGTTAAGTGCCATCGCTAAACCTGAGTCCCTTGCCTGCGCTTCAATGATTCTCTACCAAAGGGTGGGTTGTAAAGTTAGCCGAGCCAGTTGCGCCTTAATACCTTCCACGACTACTGCTATTTTCACTCGCTCGAAGTCTACCTGCACTCTGGGTTCTTTCATGATTAGTGTCGACGAATGCGCTTTCTTCCTACTTAGGGCATCTGCGACTACGTTGGCCCTCCCGGGTGGTACTGGATGTCCATATCATAATCCTTGACTAGCTCTAGCCATCGTTGTTGTCTCATATTCAACTCCTTCTAGGTGAAGAAGTACTTCAGGCTCTTATGGTCGGTATACATTTGAGTCTTCTCCCCATACAGGTAGTGTCGCCATATCTTTAACACGAAGACTACCGCTGCCAGTTCCAAGTCATGCACAAGGTAGTTCTTTTCATAGTTCTTCAGCTGTCTAGATGCGTAGGCAATAACCTTCCCACGTTGCATTAACACGCACCCCAGGCCCTTCTTGGAAACATTACTGAAAATGACGTAGTTTCCTGTACCATTAGGCATTGTGAGCACGGTTGCAGTCGCCGGTCTCTTCTTCAGGTCTAGGAAGCTTGCCTCGCACTCCTCGATCCATACGAACGCCGCAGCCTTTCGAGTCAGTCGTGAGAGGGGTGCCGCTATCTTGGAGAACTCTTGCACGAAGCGGTGCCGCTATCTTGGAGAACTCTTGCACGAAGCGGTGCCGTTATCTTGGAGAACTCTTGCACGAAGCGGTGGGAGTAGCCTGCCAGACCTAGAAAACTCCGTACCTCAGTCATAGTAGCTGGACGAGCCCAACCGGTGACGGCTTCCACCTTGGCAGGGTCAACTGATACTCCTTCTTGCGATATCACATGTCTCACGAATGAGACTTCACGTAACCAAAACTCACACTTCGAGAACTTGGCATACAACCTATTTTCCCTCAAGACTGTCAAGGCCTTCCTCTTGTGCGTTTGGTGTTCCTAATCCGTCCTTGAATACACCAAGATTTCATCTATTTATACACTGACAAAGGTATCCAAATATTCTTTGAACACCCGGTTCATTAGTTTCATAAACACTGTAGGAGCATTGGTGAGTCCAAATGACATTACCACAAACTCATAATGGTCGTACCTTGTTCTGAAAGTTGTTTTCGGTACGTCCTCGTTTTTTATCTTGATCTGGTGGTAACCTGAATGAAGGTCAATTTTTGAAAACACTGTGGGAGGGGGTACCTATTCTTCATTGTCCTCTTATTCAGTTCCTTGTAATCGATGCACAAGCGCATGGAATCGTCCTTTTTCTTGACGAATAATACTGGTGCATCCCAAGGCGACACGCTCGGTCTGATAAACCCCTTGTCTAGCAGTTTCTATAGCTGCACCTTAAGTTCTTTCAGCTTCGCTGGTGCCATGCGGTACGGGGTCTTGGATATGGGGCCGGTTCCTTGTTCCAGTCTAGAGCGAAGTCGACATCTCGAGATGGGGGAGTCCCTGGCAAGTCCTCTGGAAACACATCTGGGAACTCATTCACTATAGGCAACTCGGATAGGGAGTGCGTAGACCCGGAGTCTAATAACATCAAAGCAAAATGACCAAGGACGAATAGTGTACCTGTCACCACCACATCCAGGTTTTCCACGTCCCTGCTAGTGGAGGCATAGGCTCTCGCTGGAGGGCGGTTGTAGGTGGGGGCATCTGCTATGCGTAGTGGCCTCTATTGACCCCCGAACATGAGTTCTCTCCTATTCCAACTTTCCTAGAGTCTCTGGTAGCACAACCGAGACAGCGATGGGTTCACTTCGGGGATGGAGCAACAGAAGTATTGAGAATGAAAGATAAGAGAAAGAATGAATAAGGAATGTTTATAGTTAAAGAATAGTGAAAGAAAGAAAATGTGAAGACAGGAGAAAGAAGAAATAGGTGAAAGAAGAATTGAATATACTAGACCGAGTGAAAGAAGAAATAGGAAAAGGAGAGAAGACATAAATAGTGAAACCCCAGGTGGAGAGGTGAAGTAGTGATTGAGTTCAGTCTCTTTCCTTCCAATGAATTACCTCATAAATGGACATAAGCATAGGGAGAGGCATCAATTAAATAGGAATAAAGGGTCCTTATAGTCGAATTCATGTTTCATTTGAGAATCAATAGGTGAAATCAAAGGTTCAGTCAGTCGCTTCGCTTAATCTCATTTGACTCTCATTGACTGTAAAGTCTCATTCATCTTTAGTTGAGTCTTACAGGTCAGGGAATAAATAGCATATACGGGGGAAGAAGCTTATCTCTCTTTCTTTCCTTCCTGTTCTTTCTCATTCATCGAGAGTGTTTACAAGAGAATTCTTGTTTCATTTTCTTCTCCATTCATTTCTTCTTTCACTGTAAAGTCTCATTAATAAGGAGTTTCGGCTTTCCTTTCATTTTCAGGTTTAGGTTTAGTAGCTCTCGGTTCAGGTTCCTTCTTTCATTCATTTACGACTGTAAAGGATGTGGAAGTGCAGTAATGTATGCAGCTGAGGCATCCTAACAGACCAGTAGACTTGAACCTTGTTCCTACATGACCCGATCAATATGATTAGGCACTCGCCATCTATTTTCATTGTTCAACTCTTTGACAATGATGAAACAAAAAAAGCTTTCAATCTCTATCTATCCAAGGGATGGAAGGGCAAGGCCTTTGGTGTCCCCTCCAGTCAAGAATTGGGGCCTCACAATCATTAGCCAATATGCTTTTCTCTCATGCCTTTCTTCTGGTTCGATATTCTTGTGTCCTAGGCGTAGAGGAACCACACCAATCCATCCCGAACTTGGTGGTTAAACTCTACTGCGGTGACGATACTGTAGGGGAGGTCCTGCAAAGAGCTCGACGCCAGGATGATAAAAAACTTAACCCCTCTAATTCTTATTACTTTTCAATATTGAACAATATGGAAAAACACTAACAATGAAAAGGTTGTTAGATAAAACCTGAGATTTTTCTTATTTAGATTTACACGTTTCATTAGTTGATTGAATACATTCGTTTGACCATTTGACAAACACGTCGAATGGATTACCAAAGTTTTAGAAGGCAATTTTGTAGGAAGTGGCACAGATTTAGTTGACCACTCTCCAACCATTTTTAGCATAAGTTAGATATTTAAATAGGTAGATCTGTTCAAAAGATACAAGCACCTCATTTTAAGCAAAAGTTTTCAACAATTATCTTTCTCTGTTATTTTTCGCATCTTTATTTTCTTCCAACAACTTCCCGTCAAAGATTTCCTCTCACCAAAAAGGATTTCAGTTGCCGATTATCCTTGTCAATTGTCGAAAAACACCATATTTACGGTCTGTACCCCCAGAGATTCTAGCGTCTCTCTCCACCAAAAGAATCGCGCAATTGGCTTGGGTGGGAATTAAATCCCATTAGATCCACTTTAAGGACGACGAATCCATCGATAATTTTTCAATGCGGATCACGAGGCTCGCCAACAGCATCACCACTCTCGGTGGCACAGGTTGTCCCCGATCACCTCGAGCAAGTCATGATTTCAATTGAGACATTGCTCGACGTGAACGACTTAATGATGGAAGAGGTGACTGGAAGACTGCGTAACGTCGAGCAGCGAAAGAAAAATGCTGCTTCAGTTGTCGACAATGAAGGGTCGTCTACTCCTCACTAAGGAGGAATGGCTTGCACGCCTAAAGCTCTGAGACAACACCGGCAAGAGTAACGGGCCCTCCAGCCGTAAAGGTGGTAAGAAGCCATGGAAATCTCGCGGGAAAGAGTCAAATCAAAAGGAGTCGACTGATGACGGGCCAATCCAGTGCACGTACTGTGGGAAGAGGTCACCTGAGCAAGAATTGCTGGAACAAGGAGACGGCCGAGAAGTCGGCCCATGTGAATCCGATGAAGACGAGCTGATTCTTTTCATTGTGATTGCATCAGTACTACCTGACGTCCCTAATCTCGAGGAAGAGCTCCCCAAATCCACGGAGGTAATCGACTCGATGTTGACAAGGTAAAACTATAACGAGTGGGCCTTGTTGATGAGCGTCAACCTATAGGCGCAAGGGTTATGGCATGCTGTCGAGTTAGAGGAAGGAGAAACGATCGAGTACCGGGAGAATTGGCTGGCGTTCGCCACCATATTTACGGTCTCTGCCCCTAGAGATGCTGGTGTCTTCTCTCCACCAAACGCTCCGCGCAATTGGCTAGGGTTGGAATTAAATCCCATTAGATCCGCTTTAAGGACGGCGAATCCGTCAATAATTTTTCAATGCGGATCACGGGGCTCGCCAACAACATCACCACTCTTGGTGGCACAGGTTGTCCCCGATCACCTCGAGCAAGTTGCGATTTCAATTGAGACATTGCTCGACGTGAACGACTTAACTGTGGAAGAGGTGACCGGAAGACTGCATTACGTCGAGCAGTGGAAGGAATGGCTAGCACGCCTAAAGCTCCGCGACAACACCGGCGAGAGCAACGGGCCCTCCAGTCGTAGAGACAGTAAGAAGCCATGGAAATCCTGTGGGAAAGAGGCGGAACAAAAGATCGGCTGATGACGGGCCAATCCAGTGCTCGTACTGTTGGAAGAGGTCACCTCTGCAAGAATTGCTCGAACAAGGAGACGACCGAGAAGGCCCATGTGGCTCAATCCGAGGAGGACGAGTCGGTTCTTTTCATGGTGACTACATCAGTCCTACCTGACGTCCCTAATCTTGAGAAAGAGCTCCCCAAATCCACGGAGGTAATCGATGATGGCATAACTGCTCCAGTGAGCGTCGAACCCGAGGAAGAGCTCCAACTATGCATAACAAAGGCACCGACTGGGGAGCCAAGTCAACTGAAGGAGGAGCGAGTGTTCGCTCAAATCGGTGAAAGAGGCGAGCAGCAAGAGCACCGGCGATGCGTCCTCGACACGGGGCAACAAACCATATGACTGGGGCCAAGTCTACATTCTCCGAGCTTGACTTGGGGATTCGCGAGTCGGTGAAATTTGGTGACGGCTCCATCGTTGAAATCGAAGGACACGACACCATCCTGTTCGTCGGCAAGCGAGGCAAGCACCACAAGCTGATCGGCGTCTACTTTATCCCGAAGCTCAAGGCTAATATTGTGAGTCTGGGTCAACTTGATAAGGCCAGCTACCACATTTTCATCAAGCGCGGGCTACTTAGGATCCGCGATGATCGACGATGGTTGCTCACGCAAGTTCGGTGCACGAAAAACCTCCTTTACATCCTAGAGTTGGAGATAGAGCAACCAGTCAACCTCTCGGCCAGGTACCGGAGGATGGAAGACCTATTAGGAAGAGGTGAACCACCTGAACTGGTGGCGCGCCAGCTCGAAGAAGAGGTGGCCGAACAAGACGTGGAGTCTAGAAGACATGCCGTCAGGGACACCGAGCCATAGGGCTCAAATCAAAGTTCAAACAAAATAAGGGATATACCACAAGTTTTAGGAGGAGATTGTTAGATAAAACATGAGATTTTCCTTTTTTAGATTTACACGTTTTCATTAGTTGATTGAATACATTCGTTTGACCATTTGACAAACACGTTGAATGGATTACTAAAGTTTTAGATGGCAATTTTGTAGGAAGTGGCACAGATTTAGTTGGCCACTCTCCAGCATTTTTAGGATAAGTTAGATATTTAAATAGGTAAATCTGTTCAGAAGATACAAGAACCTCATTTTAAGCAAAAGTCTTCAACAATTATCTCTCTGTTATTTTTTGCATTTTTATTTTCTTCCAACAACTTCTCGTCAAACGATTTCCTCTCACTGAAAATAATTTCAGTTGCCGATTATCCTTGTCGATTGTCGAAAAACAACAAAGGTCGTCTTATTCAAAACCCCTTCTCTCCCACTTCACACCTTGAAACGCACCATTCTTATAGAGGCACTTTCACATCTATCTTCTTTACCCGAAATGGCAAATGGCTGGGGAGAGGAAAGGTTCCTTTTTTTAGGGTACCCCCGGGAACAGATCTAGTGGAGACAGGGTGGGGCCTGTAGCTTAGAGGATTAGAGCACAACCAGGATGTCAGGGGTTTGAATCCCTCCTCGCCCTTAGGATAACGGACCCAAAGCTATGGAACTTGGGTGTGGGTCTTTTGTCGAAATGGAATGGCCTTATCTTTTTCTTTTTCGTTAATGGGTTAAGGGAGGGAGTGAAATCAGGTTCATGAGTTTACTGTGAAAGAAGAAATCAACAGGTGAAAGAAAAGAGAAAGAGTTTATTGTGAAAGAAGAAATCAATACTATGAAAGAAGAAATCAATGTTGGTTTTCACAGAATTTCGGTCAGAGGAAATTGAGAAAATGCGTAACAAAAAGGAGAGAGAAAAAATAACTCTGAATTTGACTGCGTTCAGGTTGTTTTATTTGTTCAGAACAAATCTCGTATTTAAAGTAAAAAAGAATTCTAAAATTGGCTGGAGAGTGGCCAACTAAATCTGTGCCACTCCCTTTAAAACTCTGGTGATCCATTCGACGTGATTTGTCGAATGGTCAAACTCACGATTTTCTGAAATCGTGTCAATAAGAAAAACGGTAAAACTCAGGTTTTATCTAACAATCTCCTCCTAAAACCTGTAGTATATCTACCTTACTATTTGAACTCCGATCTTTGAGCGTAGTTCTTCAAATTTCACCCGCGCCAGGGACTTGGTGAAGATGTCTCCAAGTTGTTCCTCTGTTCGGATGTAATCAATTTTGATGAGCCCTCGGTCTGCACATTCTCGAATATAGTGGAATCTGATTTCTATGTGCTTGCTTCGTTCATGCAAAACTGGATTTTTGATCAGGGAGATCGTAGCTTTGTTGTCTACGTATAGCATTGGTGGATCACTTTCTCTCCCGATGAGTTCTTCCATTAGTCGCGCAAGCCAGATCCCTTGTGTTGCTGCCATCGAAGCGGCGATGTATTCTGCTTCACAGGAAGACAAAGCAACTACCTTCTGTTTTGTTGATTGCCAGCAGATTGCGCCGCCTGAGAGAAAGTAGATCATTCCGCTAGTGCTCTTACGATCATCAACGTCACCGGCCATGTCACTATCACTGTAGCCAACTAGCTTGAGTTTCTCCTTTCCGCTCCCGGCGCAGTATCTTATACCCCAGCCTCTGGTTCCGGCTACATAGCGCAGGATGCGCTTGACAGCCGCTAAATGCTCCTCCCTAGGTGCTTCCATAAATCGGCTCACATATCCAACAGAATAAGCAAGATCAGGACGAGAGTTTACCAGATAGCGTAGACTCCCGACAATGCTGCGGTAATTGGTGGAGTCGACTGTCGTCGTAGTGCCAGCCTTCCTTAGTTGGAGTCGGGCCTCCATTGGCGTCCTTGTAGGATTACTGTCCACAAGTCCAGTTGTGTCCAGCAGCTTCCTTGCGTATGCACTTTGGCAGATGGAGATGCCGGTAGAATTCTGTTGCACTTCGATGCTGAGATAGTAGCTGAGCACGCCGAGATCGCTCATCTCGAAGTTTTTCGACATCTCCTTCTTGAACCTTCCGAGGACTTCCATGTCACCTCCAGTGATTATGAGGTCGTCGACGTACACTCCCACGATTAGTCGCTTCTTGTCATGGCCGTGCGTGTACATGCCATGCTCAGAGGCGCAACGTTTGAATTTTAGTGACAGTAAGGTACTGTCGAGCTTCGCGTTCCAGGCTCGTGGAGCTTGTCGAAGCCCGTAGAGTGCCTTGTGCAGGCGCAATACTTTATTGGGGTTGTTGTTATTCAGGAAGCCAGGTGGCTGTCGGACATAAACAGTCTCCTTCAGCTCTCCGTTAAGGAAAGCAGACTTTACGTCCATATGGTGAACCTCCCAAGAGTAATGTGCTGCAATTGCAAGTAAGAAACGAACGGATTCTAACCTTGCCACTGGCGCAAATACCTCTTCGAAGTCCACTCCTTGCTTCTGGACGTAGCCCTTCGCTACCAGACGGGCCTTGTGTTTCACAACTTCTCCTTTTTCGTTGCGCTTCAGTTTGAAGACCCATTTGAGCCCTATGGCTTGGTGTCCCGGCGGCATATCCTCCAGACTCCACGTCTGATTTTCGGTGATGAATGTCATCTCCTCCTGCATTGCCTTCAGCCAGCACGGGTTCTTTTCTGCTTCGGCGAAGGTGTTCGGTTCATCTGCACTGATGGCATGTAGTTCGGCCACTTCTTCGAGCTCGCGCACTGCCAGTCCAGGTGGTTCACCTCCTCCTACTAGGTCGTCCATCCTCCGGTACCTGGCCTCCAGATCAGTATCGTGATCGGCATCCAGCGTCGAATCCGCAGTCCGTGGTGTTGCGAATTCCACTGGTTCAGGGGTTGCACCTGCTGGCGGCGGTGACGGCTGCTGATGCTGGGCTCCTCCTTCTTCCGGCTCAGTGACGAGGTACTCCACCGTGAATTGATTTGGATTATGGTCTGCCTCGATCACGTCATTCCACTGCCAGAAGGTGCTTTCATCGAAGACGACGTCGCGAGACACGTGAGCTCGCCCCCCTACAGGATCATATAGTCTGTACGCCTTGCTCCCGGGTTCATAGCCGATAAAAACGACCTTCAGCCCCCTAGGATCGAGCTTGGCGAGGTGGGGACGTGTTACCTTCATGTAAGCGACGCAGCCGAACACGCGAAAATGATGTACCGCTGGTTTTTTGTTGTACCAGGCCTCATATGATGTCTTCCCGTCAAGGCTTCGGGTTGGTGACCGATTGAGGAGATATACGGCCGTCATTACTGCCTCTCCCCAGAATCTCCCAGGCATCCCGGCAGTCACCAACAATGACCTTGCTGTCCCGACGATGGTCTGATTCCGGCGCTCCACCACTCCGTTCTGTTGGGGGGAGTAGGGCGCCGTTAGGTGCCGTTGTATGCCGATTTCGTCACAATACTTACCGAAACTTGTCGAGGTGAATTCTCCGCCTCGGTCTGTGCGCAGCACTCGCATCTTCTTCTCACATTCGGCCTCCGCTCGCGCTTTAATGCACTTAACCGCCTCTGCCGCCTCACTTTTCGCTTGCAGCAGGGTCGGCCACATGAAGCGGCTTTTGTCATCGACTAATAGGAGGAAGAAACTCTTACCGCCTGGGGTCGCCGGCTTGATGGGCCCGCAGATATCGCCGTGTACAAGCTCCAACGGCTCATCGGCTCGATAGAATGTTCGAGACGGAAAGAGTGTGCGCCTCTGTTTGCCGATGAGGCACCCGTCGCACAGCTTGTTCACGCCTTTGATTGCTGGCAAACCGTGCACTAACTCCTCCTTCTATAGTTTTTCTAGAGCAGGAAAGTTTAAATGCCCGTACCTTGCGTGCCACCTCCAAGATACCTCTTCGATCTTGGCCGAGAGACTGACAGGTTGCTCTATCTCTAACTCCAGGATGTAAAGACGATTTGTCGTGCGCCTTGCCTGTGTGAGCAGCCGTCGTTGATTATCGCAAATTTTGAGTAGTTCGCGCTCGATGGAGATGAAACAGCCTGTCTCATCGAGTTGACCCAGGCTCACAAGGTTAGCCTTGAGCCTCGGGATGAAGTAGACGTCGGTCAGCTTGCGATGCTCGCCTCCCTTGCTGGCGAATAGGATGGTGCCGCGTCCTTCGATCTCGACGACGGATCCGTCGCCGAATTTCACCGTCCCGCGGATCCCCGAGTCGAGTTCGGAGAATGCAGATCTAGCCCCGGTCATATGGTTTGTTGCCCCTGTGTCTAGGATCCATCGCCGGTCCTTGTGTTGCACGTCCCGCTCGCTGATCTGAGCGAACACTCGCTCCTCCTCCAGTTGAATTGGCTCCCTAGCTGGTGCCACCTTTGCTACACCCAGCTGGAGCTCTTTCTCGAGTTCAACATCGTTGTTGATTACCTCCATTTCCGTGGATTTGGAATCGAGAGTGGGGACACATGCACTTACCATGAAGAGAGCTGGCTCGTCCTCCTCGGATTGAGCCACATGGGCCTTTTCGGCCTTCTCCTTGTTCCTAAGCTTGCTCCAGCAGTTCCTGCTTAGGTGTTCTCTCTTCCCACAGTTCGAGCAGATTGGCCTGCCATTGGTCGACTCCTTCTTTTGATTCCCATCTTTCCCGCGCATGCGCCCGTGGGAGATCCATGGCTTCTCACCGTCTTTGCGGCTGGAGGAGGACCCGTTGCTCTGGCCGGTGTTGTCACGGAGCTTTAGACGTGCAAGCCATTCCTCCTCAGTGAGGAGTAGGCGACCCCCCTTGTCGACAGCTGAAATGGTATTTTTCTTCCGCTGCTCGACGTTACGCAGTCTTCCGGTCACCTCTTCTACCGTTAGGTCGTTCACGTCAAGCAATGTCTCGATTGAAATCGCAACTTGCTCGAGGTGATCAGGGACAACCTGCAGCATCTTCTTCACGATTTCTGTCTCGCTGATGCTGCCACCGAGTGTGGTGATGTTGTTGGCGAGCCCCGTGATCCGCATTGAAAAATCATCGACGGATTCACCGTCCTTAAAGTGGATCTCCGAGAGCTCCTTCCGCAACTGCTCGATGTTGGATTACCGCACTCGCTGTACACCGACCCGACGGGATTTGATTCCCTCCCAGGCCGATTGCGCAGTGCGCTTGGTGGAGAGAGATGCCAGCATCTCTGGGGGCACAGATCGTAATATGGCGGCAAACGCCAACCGATCCTCACGGTACTCAGTCGTTTCTCCTTCCTCTGGCTCAACAGCATGCCATAACCCTTGCGCCTGTAGGTTGACGCGCATCAACAAGATCCATTCGTTATAATTGGACTTTGTCAATATTGGATACTGAACGACGGCAGTCGTTGTCTCCCTAATCACTCGCTCAACGATAACTTGACGCCCTCTTCGTGGCGGCGGTGATGGAGATGTCGGCACACGACGACGGCGTGGAGGAGTGAGTGAGCCTGCCCGAGATGGGCCCCACGATGTGTGTGTTTTTACACTTTGCATTTTCTTCTACTCGAACCTGAGACCTTTGTGATGTTAGGTCAACGCTCTAACCACTTGAGCTATTCAACTTGTTTGTTGATAGGTTGGCTCCTCTGCAATGATATACACCGATCTTCAACTTGGCTCTGATACCACTTGTTGGTTTTCACAGATTTTCGGTCAGAGGAAATTGAGAAAATGCGTAACAAAAAGGAGAGAGAAAAAATAACTCTGAATTTGACTGCGTTCAGGTTGTTTTATTTGTTCAGAACAAATCTCCTATTTAAAGTAAAAAAGAATTCTAAAATTGGCTGGAGAGTGGCCAACTAAATCTGTGCCACTCCCTTCTAAAACTCTGGTGATCCATTCGACGTGATTTGTCGAATGGTCAAACTCACGATTTTCTGAAATCGTGTGAATAAGAAAAACGGTAAAACTCAGGTTTTATCTAACAATCAATAGGTGAAAGAAAAGAGAAAGACAAGTAGCGAAGCCAGAATGTCACTGGCTAACAAAAAGGGATGCCTAATAGTTAGCCCTCATCCTAGGGAGCCAAGGTGTTTAGCGAGAAATACGCAGAAGCCGGTAGTGGATCGTCTGCTATCTGGGCAGCCAGCCCAATCGGCATCGGAGAATGCAACGAATGTCGTTCACAGTCTAGGACTGAAAGAAAACCCCTCAGATGCAGTCTGATGCACTTGGTCTCTAGTCTGATCTTTCTTCACTTGACAGGATGGTGGTAGAAAAGAGAAAAGACAAGTAGCGAAGCCAGCCAGCCAGCCACTTTACCGTTCAAGAAGGAAAAAGAGAAGAGAATGAATAAGGAGTTCAGACTTTCAACACTTCCTGTAGAAGTGACTTGCTTAAGCCTCTCGTCTTTGCTTGATCCTCTTAATTTATTTCTATGAATCCTTTCAATCTTACATGGGCGCTTGTTCTTATTGAAGCTACTTTCCTTTTTTTTTTTTGGGTGTTACATCATATCTCATCACTTGGCTCCCCAAATCCTATTTATCAACCACAGTTTTATACATGATCTTAAGATGAATTTGTTAACTTTTTACTATGAAGGTGATAATATAACACATGCAGAAGCAATTTGAATCTTAGACACTTTTATAGCATCATTTATAGTAATTAACTAGCATGTTCAATAGTATTAAAACTTAATGAGTTTGAATACTAACCTTTTGTAGTTCAAATTCCTTTTTCCTCACGAACAGGTTTTGAACCTCCACTAGTGTCTTCTCCACTATCCTCCGGCATTAGAACATGATTGTGGAATCCGGTGAGTGACTAAACTTGGGAGGGATTTTGTATATATGAAGAGAGTGTTTGTGAGAGGTTTTTCTCAAGGTTTTTCACCAACAAGAACCCCCTTCTATGTACCATGATCACTCTATTTATAGAGTCATGTTTACATGTTCATGCAAATTTGAGATCACCAAATTTTGACACTCAAAATCCCACTCAAATGTTTGGGATTATGTGGCAAGCATGCATGCTTGAGTTAACCAAATTTTGACACTCAAAATTCCACTCAAATTTGTGGGGTTTGTTTGACAAGCTTGCAAGTTTGGTTAAACCAAATTTTGACACCTCAAAATTCCACTAACATGGAGAAGTCAACATTTTGACTTTCTTCATTTTGGTTCAACAACTAATTTGAATTATTAATTTCAAATTAAAGTAATATTAAATGATTGTTTTTTAGACTTCCAAGGGTTAATTGCATTTCCAAGGAAAATGTAAAACCCAGAAATTGACCATCTGAAAGTTCGACAACCACCCTAGTCTGAATCGCAATATGCGTGTAATCTTAAGTTGTTTTTAGATGGTAGTAGAAGTTATTGACCAGAAGTACCTTTAATGTATCTCAAAACTCGAAGAACTGTCTCTCAATGTGGTTTTTTTTGGTTCATGCTTAAATTGACTAAGCATACGAACTATATATATTATGTAAGGCTTAGTAGCGGATAAATATATTAATCTGCCAATTAACCATCTATATTTACTTATCATTCAACTTCTCTCCTTCTGTTAAAGAAAGTTTCAGATTTTGCCTCAAAAGATTTTTTTTCGACGTGCTCCTGTAAGACCGGTGTCTTGAAAAATGTCTAGAGCATATTCCTTTGAGAGATAAAAATTTCTTTTTTAGACCTAGAAAATTTAATGCCTACAAAATATTTCAAATTTCCTAAATCTTTGTAAAGAATTTCTCGAGTAAACTAAACTTAGGATGTTGAATATCTTTGAGATCATTGCCTGTCAACAAAATATCATCATTATAGATAAGAGCTACAGTGAAAGAAGTACCTTTACTCTTAATAAATAAAGAGTAATCTACTTTGGATTGAGTGTAGCCTACCTTTTGTGTAGTGGTAGAGAATATGGAGAACCAATTGCGAGAAGCCATTCTAAACAATAAAGAGATTTAATGAGCTGACATATTATATTCTCCCCCTGTCAATGAATATCTGGTGGTAAAGATATATAAACTTCCTCGTCGAGATTATCATGGAGAAAGACTTTTGAACATCCAACTGATGAGTGAACCATTTTCAAGCAGCGGCAAGAGTGAGTAAGCAACGAAGTGTCGTAAGTTTTAGTGTAGGAGAAAATGTCTCTTTGTAATCAACACCTTCAACCTTAGTGTATCCCTTTGCTATCAGTCGAGCTTTATAACGTTCAGTAGAACTATAAAAGTTGTGTTTAATCTTGTACACCCAACGACAGCCAATAGCTTTATGGCCAGGTGGTAGAGGAACGAGAGACCAAGTATGATTACGTTCCAAAACTGCAATATCATCATTCATAGTCTACTGCCATAATGGGTCGCCAACTGCCTCATCATAGGTTTTAAGTTTTGTCTGGGCTGTAATAAGAGCTAGAAAAGCGCATTGAGTAGGAGAAAAATGAGAGAATGAAAGGTAATCATGAAGGTGATACCTGGTGCTAGTGTTGGGACTTGAGCTAGAGGTTAAATGATTGGCTCAAGAAGACATCTCATTATCATTATAACAAGCTGGAGTTGAATGAGCTAATGTCAAAGTTTGAGAAGCGGATGAAAAAGGAAAATCATTGTCACAAAATTTAACATTACGGCTAATTAAAAAAAATTTAGATTGCATGTCATACAACTTGTAACCTTCGTGACCACAAGGATATCCTATGAAAACACAAGGAATTGTCTGAGGTTCAAATTTTTGCTTAGGGTGTATTATAGTTGCATAACACTTACAACCAAAAACTTTAAGATGGTGAAATGTAGGTGGTCGGTTCTAGAGTGCTTCAAAGGGTGTCTTGTTAGATAAAAATGGTAATGGTGTTCTATTTATAAGATAAACAGCAGTTAAAATGCACTCTCCCTAAAAATTAAGTGGAACCTGTGACTGAAAGAGAAGATACCTAGCTACATTTAGTATATGAAGATGCTTGTGTTCTAGGACTTCATTTTATTGTGGAGTATAGACATAAATGCACTGAAGGACAATACCACAAGAAGTAAAAATTGTTGCAAAGATAGGAACTCAGTCTCATTGTCTGATCTAACTATCTTGATAGTAGTATGAAATTGAGTTTGAACGAATTTAACAAAGTTCATTAACAAATGATGTACTTCTGATTTATGTTACATAAGAAAAACCCAAGTACATCGAGTAACATCATCAACAATAGTGAAAAAATGCAAACTAGAATGACTTGGAATTTTACGTGGTCCCCAAACATCACATGGAAACAGATCAATGGCAGAATGGGTTCTTATTGAGCTTATTGGGAAAGACAACCTAGTTTGTTTTGTTAATGGGCAAATACTATAGTCTTGAGAAAAAATAGCATTATTAAGATGCAATTGCTCATCTAGAAATTTAAAACGAGAAAAAGAAGGATGACCTAGGCGTAAATTCAATAAATCAGATGATTGAGATACTTGGTGAACTAACGATTTGATTAGAGATGGAGAAATTTGATAGAAATCTCCGAATTGTTTACCCAAGCCAATCATCCTCCCCTTAGCCAAGTTTTGCATAACACAAGAATCAGGATAGAAGGTGACATAACATTTCAAGTCATTGGTTAGTTTGTTCATGGACATTAGGTCATTGGTTAGTTTGTTCATGGACATTAGGTTAAATTGAATGAAGGCACACATAAAACATTGTTTAATTTAAGGTGAGGATTAAAGAAAACATTGCCCGTATGTGACACATGTACTGTCCCTTCATTAGGCAAATTTATTGTAGATATGGTGGCAGCCTTTGGTTCAGTCATAACAGAAGCTTTGAATACTATATTATCCATAGCAACACTATCGAGAGTCCATGGATTAGAACTTGCAGAGTTAATAGATAATGCTGATACTAGAAACAAACCTGCAACATTGATGTTATTGTCATTATTACCAGAAGGACGATGATTGAGTGAAGATAAGGCTTGTGCTAACTATTGTAGTTGCTCAGAAGAAAAATTTGGAATGAAATTAGGTGACTGTTCTTCTATATTCAACTGAGAAACATACATCATATTTGCTGATGATCGATATCCAAGATTGTTGCATTGATTGACTTGCGTTGTCCTTCCATAATTATTTTTCTGTCGACATCGATCTTCTGTATGTCCCCTTCTACAAAATTTACAGTGAAACTTAAGATTTCGACACTCATCAATTGTATGACCACTTTTATTGTAGTGTTCACATGATTTGTCCTTGGTAAATTTTTAATATGTTGTTTTCTTCTGCACTACGGATGCAATTGAGAAATTCTTAGTAGGTTAAGAAGTTACCTGACGCTGCATCTCTTCTTGTACAATTAATGAATAGGTTTGCCTCACATTAGTTTATGGAGTCATCATTAATATGTTAGATCTCACCGTTTTATAAGACCATTGAGCCCCATGAGTAGTTGCATCAACTTGTCTTCTACGTGTTGATCAACATGTATTTGACGTTGATTACGGGTAAATGGTGTGCGGTGTTAAAATATAATCACTAGGCCAATAGAGTCAAGCCCAACAATTGTACAAGCCCATTGTATATTTATTTAGTAGAGATTTTAGAAAAGATACTAGATATTTTAAGAAAGAGATCTCGATATTATAGGAAAAAAATTTAGATTTGTTAGGTCTAGATTGCGTAGGGTATGGTATCAGAGCGAGGTTAGTATAGGTTGTCTAATCTCTTGGAATTCTTAGTATGTTATGTGGCTGCAGCTCTATCTGATCTTCTAGATCTGAAATGACTTCTTGAGATTATTAGTGAGTGAGTTTCTTTGTGTCGTGAGTAGTCAATGACTCTGCCAGTCTTGTGACGAAAAGGTTCGTTTGGTATTACTAAGGTATTGTCAACACGATAGGTGACTTCCAAATCGTAGGAGGAACCAAGAAACTCAACAACAACTAATACAATACGTGGGCATCATGCATGATGTCCTATTTACAAGGACAGGATCTTTGGGAGATCGTTGGCAGGAGTGAAACTATGCCGCCAGTAGAGGATTTTAACGACGCCTTGCGCAAATGGAGAATCAAAGGAGGGAAAACAATGTTTGCCTTGAAGACCACAATCGAAGGAGAGATGTTAGAACATATTTGGGATGACAAGACACCGAAAGAACCATGGGACACATTTTGATGTTGTTCTCCAAGAAGAACGATACGAGGCTACAACTTCTAGAGAACTAGCTATTGTCAATTTCACAACGTGACATGATGATTGCTCAATACTTCCACAAAGTCAAGATGACCTGCTAAGAAATTACTAAACTAGAACCGAAGTCTTCAATTGGAGAAGATCGAATGAAGAGGATAATTATCCACGGGTTGCGGCCAGAATATAGAAGCTTCATTATTGCTATGCAAGGATGGCCCACTCAACCATCCCTTGTAGAGTTTAAAAATTTGTTAGCCAGCCTTGAAGCCATGGCTAAACAAATGGGAGGCATCACATTAAAGGGTGAAGAAGAAGCACTCTACACGAGTGAAAGTCGGGGCAATACTAAGTCATCTACCAAACGTGGATACAAGAATGGTGACAAAAGAAGAAATCATCAAGGAACTGCACAACCTGAGAGAGCTTAGAAGAATGACAACGAGAGTTCTTAAGGAAAGACATTTTAAAGTAATTGCTATAATCGCGGGAAGAAGGGGCACATGTCTAAAGATTGTTGGTCAAAGAAAGAATTTGTCGAAAGCAATATGGCATCCTCCAATATGGAGATGGAGGAGGAATGGGATACAAAGGTACTATATGCCATAGAAGAAGATGAGCTAGAACTAATGGGGACGATGGGAGATCATATAATTATGAGAATGACTGGATCGTTGATTCAGGATGCTCAAATCATATGACTGGCGATCAGAGTAAATTGTAAGACAAGAAAGAGTACAAAGGAAGCCATATGGTACGCACAACAAATAACGCACAATTGTCAATTCCTCAAATCGGCAATAGGACAATCATGCCTGGCAATAAATCTGATACAGTGCCACTACATAATGTTTATCATGTACCGGGTATAAAGAAGAATTTGTTGTCAGTGCGACAACTAACAACATTAGGAAACTACGTCTTGTTCGGGTCAGAAGATGTAAAAGTCTACCATAAGTTTAAGTTGATTATGGAGAAATCCAAGCTCAAAGGTCTACCTCAACTTGAAGCCAAAACAGATGTTGTTTGTGCTGGATGTCAATATGGTAAAGCTCATCAATTACCATACAAAGAGTCAAGTTTCAAAGCAAAGAAACCATTAGAGTTAATCCACTCTGATTTGTTCGGTCCAGTCAAACAAGCATCGATCAGTGGAATGCGGTATATGGTGATGTTTATTGACAACTACTCAAGATATGTGTGGACTTTCTTTATGAAAGAAAAGTTTGACATGCTCTCAAAGTTTGGAGAATTCAAGATGATGATCGAAGGAGAAGTAGAAGTGTGTTAGATAAAAGCTATGGTTTTACCTTATTTATACATTCACACATTTCCTTAAACTTAGTTGGTTATTTTTTTGATTTTTGGATATCTAAATTAACGCTCCACGTAGAATGGAAGAGCCTAGGACCATTTGGACTCAAGATTTGAGTTTAGTTTGTTCCCATTTTATACCAGTAAAATTAGGTTTAATCTCAATTACTCCCATGGAAATGAAAGAAACATGTTATCGTTGTATTGAGATAGGTAACCAGCATATTAACAAATGTTTTTATTTATTATTAGTAGTATTTTAGTTATTTTCAAAAAACCACCAATGGGAGCTATTGTTAACCATTTGTCATTGGTAGTAACACGTGTTCTAAAGTGTAATGCAATAGTCCATTAAATTTGAAGTTGATGAACAAGGACGTTTCAACATTTTATATTATTGTTGTAAATGAGAGCAATTATCGACATGTTTGGTAACGAGTTCTTCTTATTGTTTATAATAAAAATATAACCATGTTTGATAACAATTTTTTTTAATTAAAAAATATATTTTTGATACATAGGGGTATTATGGAAATGCCACTTGATTTTTTGTTAAGAAAAGAGGATACTATCTCATGTAGACCATTAGGATAGTACTTGGTGACTACCCTAACCCAAGAAGAGCTCAAAAATAGCACTTTATTAAGCAATTAGGTTACTATCTATGAATAAACTTTAGAATGAGCCTTTAAGCAAAGTGGTTACTCTCTTATGCTTAATAAGTAATTTGGATGCTTCCCTAAATTAGAATGAGTTCCTCTCCAGACCTTGACTTTTAAGTAATTAGGAGACCACCTTAATAACATGCATTAAGTAAGCTTATCACACACCAAAAAAAATCCAAGGCACAAAGAATGCTAAGAACAAAGAACCAAGGTTCTAAGACTCCGAAACAAAAGAAACCCCTATTTTTCTCATGGTAAACCATGACTCAAACTACATTGCTTTGAGTGTAAGAAGTCTTCAATGCAAGTTTCAAAATACGCCACTTGGAATATATGAAGCCTTGAGCATAAGTATTCAAACTATGTCGTTTGGAATGTAGAAGGCTTGAGCATAGGTTTCTAGACAACGTCACTTGAAACATATGAAGCCTTAGACGTAGGTTTCAGATTACACCACATGGAACATAATAATCATTTGGTGTAGGTTTCAGATTGTGTCGCAAAGAATTCATTAAGCCCTTGATACATGTTTAGACTGTGTCTCTTGAAACACTTGAAGCCTTGGACGTAAGAATTAAAAATTAGAATCAAATTCTATTTTTCTTTAATTTTCATAAACAATGAGAGGTTGGTATTTATTTTTAGTTTTTGTGTAGTTTGGGGGTAGAGAAATACTTTCTTAACTTTTTTCTTAATTTCTCCTTTCTTTTCTTATTTGTTTTTAGTCTTTTTACCACTTAGGATCCATTTTCAACTTCTTTTTATGAAAGATTCATTATCTAATTTCTTAGAACATGCCATTCACTTTGGTATTTATTTTTTCTAACCCAATTAAAGACATTTGTAACAAAATTGATGGAATTTTAATTTACCATGGTTTTGACCATTAATCATTCTTTGGCCTATTTGATTTACATATCAGGTGGGTATCCTCTAATCAATGGGCTCCACGTTTGGGACAAATCTTATAATAAGCTCTTGGAAATTCAATTTGCATATGATTGCTCATATAATGAAAAGCGCCCGTGGCCTAATTGATAAGGCGTCTGACTTGTGGGTTCAAGTCATGGATTAATAATTATGTTTTTTTTTTTTTTTTTTGAAAGTAGGCTTAAAACAATATCATCTTAGTTTCTTAAAATTTTGTAGGAAAGATGAGACTTCCAAGAAATAGAAAAAATCAAAAAACTAATTGTAATCTTAAAAAAATGATTCCAAGGCATTGACGACACACAAGTTATGAATTTCAGACTCGATTGTCTGTGTCCAACTCAAATCGTGACCCGCACCCTATGTGTCTGACCCAATTTCAGATTCATACCACCTTTATGCATGCGACCGCCTCTGCGCGTATGTAGTCGTACATGATATTTGTGCATATGTTGGTCCATAACCAACGAGTGATACATCTTTTTCCATTTGTTTGACGTTTATTTGTCTGTATTTTTCTCGATTTTGATATTAACCTAATTTTAATGGGAAATTATGTCCAACCAGAAGAATTTTAGAAATTTTTAACACTTATTCTATGGAAAATCGACCTAGACATGATCACTCACATAAAGTTGTTACTACATAGATGACATGATTAATGTGTACGAAAAATATTCATATAAAATATTTCATATAAGGTGTCATGGGCTCCCACGTTCCTAAATAAAATCTTTAAAACAATAATGCGAAAAATAAATCATGTGAAGTTTAGATAAAATATTGAAAAATAAAAACATTGACGTGAACTAACCTAAGACTACTAAATAGACATAAATTGTGTCTACCCTACCTCTAGTTTCTTTGGATGTTGATAATTTGGTTGGGTTTCTAGTTTCTACTAGTATCTACCCATGTGCAAGCTTTCAAACTCTGGATTTGGCCGTTAATGTCCCTAATATTCCCCTAACAGTATTGTAAGGTTATTTACTTTTTGCTTCTAAGAGTGAAAACTATCTCCACAGACAAACATGAGTCTTTCTAGCATGTTTTTTCCTTACTTACATGTTTTCTACGAAAATTCTCAAGAGGTCTTCCAACATAAAATTGCTCAAAGAAAAGCATATTTAATCTCGAAGTTCTTATGATTAAGCCAACAAAAAGGAAAGTGCATCTCGTTGATATAGGTAGTAAGTTTCAATTCTTTTTAAGCATTTCTTAGTCATCTATACTATGGGTCGCTTTATCGGATATAATCTTGGTTCATTCATGTACTCTCTTTTACTTGGGTATCACTCTACTCAAAACCCTTTCAATTAAGTAATATTTTAGGTTTTAACATTTTAAGGGTAACAAATTAGGACGAAAAGAAAATATGTATAATAATTGGAAATGTCAAGGTTAATAACATAAAACGGATATATGCAATGGACTCACGTCAATTTTCCTTAAACAAAAAAAAAAAAAAAAAAAAAAAAAAAAAAAAAAAAAAAAAAAAAAAGAAGAATGATGGTAAATTGCAACCCTCTAACTTGAAAATCAACCAACTGTCATAACATTTCTTTATTTAAAAAATAACTTTAAAGATTATTTGTTATGCTGGTGAAGAAAAAAATAAAACATGTATAAGGGAAATGATCTTTACAAGACTATGAAACGAAAGAAACTATATGGGAACAGAGGGAAGAATTTAGGAGACGTACCCGAGTAAATCAAATATTAAGACACTTTTGAGGATGACAGTTTCCTCTTGACGTGTATGATGTATGAACGAAAAATAAAAATTAGATAAAAGAAGCGGAACTTTGTGCCACGTTGCTAAAGCTGAGAAGTGGCGGGTTGGCCTCCACTATAAAAAAAGGAGGTCCCCCACTTCATTTTATCATCCTAAATGAACGGTTCGAGCCAGTCAGAGAGTACACTTTCTAACGGCTCAAGGCCAAAATTTTTGTTGATTCGCTCAGACTCTTTCCTCCTGGTTTCAATTTTTAGAAAGCGTTCAAAGTTAGTATGCATGACTACCTTCTGGCTAGTTAAATTTTTTGAATCGAGTTTAAATTATTTATGCATGATTAGGCCTAATTTAAACGATTAAGAGTCAGTTTCTATGAAGTATTGGGCTTAGTTTAAATTATTTATGCATGATTAGGCCTAATTTAAACGATTAGGAGTCCGTTTCTATGCAGTATTGGGCTTAGTTTAAATTATTGGGACTAAGTTTCTATGCTTAGTTTAAATGATTGGAGTAAGTTTTTATGCATAATTAGACTTAAGTTAAATTTCTGTGATCCAATTTAAATTATTTATGCGTAATTAGCCATAGATAAATTAAATCATTAGGAGTAAATTTTTATGCATAATTAGATTTAGCTAGTTTGTGCGTTGTGAAACGTTATGTTGAAAGCATGAAAATGTGACGTCATGTCTTGTGAATTGCATGTATAGAATGATACGAATGACATGAAGAACGATAAATAACATGAAATATAATCCCGATACAAGCATGAACGATATGATAACTGATATGAGAAATGGTATGATATCAATGAAATGACAGCGAGGGATATATTTAATAATGTTGAAAATGAAAAAATATTGGGACCTCATGCATTCATGTGTGCTCATGCATTCGGGGATACCCGTATTCCTTCACGATGGTATGGGTGCGTACACCACAAGGCAGGATAACTTCCATCGCGTTTTAAGTAATGCTGCCGTGACGACTACTGTTTCTAATGGATATCCGGCAGAGGGAGCTATCAGAGCATGCTCGCCCGCCAAGGAAAGGGGCTAGGGGTGTGCGAACCGACTCCTGGGTCCATACTCGCACGTATGGGCCACGTGTATAGTATATGGTACACATCCAAGCTACCCGTTAGGATAGTACCATTGGAAAATAGACTGTAATGCTAGGTCTCGTGATTACATTCGCATGTTCTTGCATCATAACCTCGATAGGGGGTCGTTTACTGATGTATTCTTAAAACACTCAAGCCTCGTGCTACTATATTTTTCAAATAATGGCAAGGCGCCCCTATAAGACTGACGGAGGCTTCGCAACCACGAGTTCGTGACACATGCATAGGATACTTTCGCATAATAATTTAATAGTATATGTTGAGTAGTATTTTTATTTGACAATATTATAGATTAGTATAGGCTAAATTGTATTTGCAGGTTACAATAGTATAGGTCAGTGTGGTCAGAGTTGTATTTGCATTTAATAAACTATAGGTTGATATGTATTTGTATTTAATAAAGTTTAGGTCGAGTTGTATTTGCATTTAATAAAGTATAGGTTAGTATAGGTTCAGTTGTATTTATAATTATTAGGTCATTGGTTAGTATAGGGCATTTAATTCAATAATGTTTTTCATTTTTTCTTCGTAATTGTTTATTACCGAGGTAATAAATGAGGTACGAAGTTAATGTGGAATTTATAATAAGGGTTCATTAAAGTAATTGCGCTTGAAATATCGGGTTAAATCTGAAGTAATGGTGTTAGGTTAAATAGAAAAGTTTAGGGTGGAAGTCTCTCCTTAAAGATGCGATTTAAAACTGTGAAGCAAACGATATTGCATAACGTGCCAAAGTGGACAAAGCGTACAATATCGACTAGCGAAGAATTTGGATGTTTGAACATTCGACCGCGCCCTCTAAATTTTGATTTTGTTTCGTCACTCTCATTCCTGTTAATCATATCTATTTTTTTTTTCCTGGTTCAGAGCTTATAAAAAATTGATAAACCTCGTTAAAACAACCATTTATAACTCTTCCTTAAATCTCCCCTCTAGAAAGGTAATTGAGAAAATATAGAAAATGCAACTGTCTAGTTTATGTTTAATAGAACTTTGTTTTTTTAATGTCCATCAAAAAATAGCAAATGAAAAAGAATTGGTATTCACAACTATGCAACAAATATGGATATCCAACCTCAAAACATTCATAGGAATTAATTTTTAGAGTGGATATCAACCTTAGATCAGCTTCTCATGCGGCTTTAATCTTTTGCTATATAATGAACCGAAATCCAAATGATTAAACATCAACAAAACAAATTTGAGTATTTTAAAAAAATGAAGTCTCTAACAAGCTTGGGTATTATCTTATTGTTTGCTTTGGAATCAAGCATTATTATCAACGCATGTTTTGCAGGTTCCAACGGACAAGCTGCAGTGGAAAATTGGCAATTACCAGAAGGCAAATGGAAAGTGACTATTTACAATTATCAAAAAAACTCAGTTTTAAATGCTCATTGCAAGTCAAAAGACGACGATTTGAACGAACAGGTTTTGGACAAGCGAGCCCAATTCCACTGGAGATTCGAAATTAACTTTTGGCATACGACTTTGTATTGGTGCAATTTTAACAGTTCGAATGGACATGCTTTGTTTCAGGTATTTTTGCCAGAGAACTCGCATTGGCTTTCTGAACGATGCAAAGTTAAAAACTGCATTTGGGCAGCATTTGATGATGGATTTTACTTAAAAAATCTTCATTCGGGGAAGTTTGAATTGATACACCCTTGGAAAAAATGAAGTAAAATCTCCCTCACTCATTTTCGTCCCATAAAGCCTACTTTTTTTTTTTTTCCTCTCTTCTTTTATGTTAGCTTGCTTTCACATGTAATAATTCTACTGAGAGTTGTGGGGTTTCTTTTATGTTGCATATTTAAGTCTAATAAAAGGGGAGGAATCTTTTGGGAATTTATAGTTCTTTGGATGTTGATAATTTGGTTGGGTTTCTAGTTTCTACTTGTATCGACCCATGTGCAAGCTTTCAAACTTTGGATTTGGCCGTTAATGGCCCTAATATTCCCGTGACAGTATTGTAAGGTTATTTACTTCTCGCTTCTAAGAGTGAAAACTATCTCCACAGACAAACATGAGTCCTTGTAGCATGTCTTTTCCTTACATGTTTGCTATGAAAAATCTCAAGAGGTCTTCCAACATAAAATTGCTCAAAGAAAAGCACATTTAATCTCGAAGTTCTGATGATTAAGCCAACAAAAAGGAAAGTGCAATTCTTTTTAATTCTTTTTAAGCATTTCTTAGTCATCTATACTCTGGGTCACTTTATAGGATATAATCTTGGTTCATTCATGTACTCTCTTTTACTCCGGTATCATTCTACTCAAAACCCTTTCACAATTAAGTAATATTTTAGGTTTTAACAATTTAAGGGTAACAAATTAGGACGAAAATAAAATATGTATTGCACCAATGGGCCACAACTGCTTGATGTTTACTGTAACACCAAAAAATGAATGAAGTTAGCTCCAATGAGAATAAGCCACCTATGTAAGTCCCAAAGGATCCCATGAATGAATTCAAGAGGATTAACAAAGGACAAGGGTATGAAACAATGATTTCTGTACGGTAAAAAGTAATTATAATGACAAAGGCTTCCTGAAGGATTGAGAATGAAAAAGTAAGCCAAAATCAAGAAAATGTAGTTTTTCTAATTATTAAGGATATTTCCATATTTTAAATTCCTCATGTATAAGGAATTTTAAGATGCTCAAAAACTATAAAAATGACCCACATGAAGAATTTTTAGAAAAATTATAGGTTTTTTAGAAAAAATAATAATAAAGTATCCAAAGTGGCCCAAAATACCTTGGAAATTATGGAGACGTCATTCTGCTCGAAATCCGAACCTCCTGAGTGACCTCTTAAAAAAAAAAAAAAAAAAAAAAAAGAAACCCTTAGAATCTCAAAATCCAGTCGTTGGATCTCCTCCAAAACTGGACACCATCTAGAACGTTCAAAGATCATCGGATCCAACAGTCATAATTAATACTGGAAGTTGATAGCTCATTGATCAGAGAGAATATTTTCAATGAATTATCCTGAAAATTTAATCTCCAAATCAATACGATTTTGGAATAAGAATCGAGCAAGGTCGAGCTCTCAATCGTAAGTTATAAGTGTTTAGATTTTAGGTCTCCTATTCTCGTATTTCTTCCAAATTCGAGAACAATTCTTCATCATTTCCCTTCGAATTTGTTTCTACATTTTATAAACAAGATTACCCAAAAGTTCTATCAAGGATTACAGTGTTGAAAGTTACTAGAAACCATTCCTCCAATCCAATCCGCCATTGAAGAGTTTCAAGGAAAATTTGAAAATCCAATCCGAGGATACCCGATAATTCATCAAGCAAGGACGATCCCAATCAGTTTCTGAACCTTCAATGAATATTTTTCTAGAAGACCACAAAGAGAAATAACCTCAGGAACAAGCTCAATTGAAGAAAATAAGCTTAAATTGGGGGTAAGTGTCGAATTCCTATCTAATGTCCCTTTTTCTTCAAATTGAGGATTCATTTAGTTTACGAGGAAGAAGTTGAGTAACTTTGGTGAAGAAATTGAGAGGTGAAACGTTGTAGAACAAGCTACCCAAGAGATTGATTTTCTGGTTTTTCGGATAACTTGCAGACCGAGGACGATTCTCCAAAATTAAGGACACACACTCAATGTCATTCCTAAAAAACAATTCCTTTAGCTTGAGGGAAGGATAAGGTAGAGGTTTCATGAAGAAATCTAGCCTTGAAAAACCTTTGAATCGGCCACCCAATAAGAAAACCCTTGTTTTATCTCTGGCGAGATACGAGTTTTTGGACAAACTATGGAAGAGAATATCTTAGGCTACAATCCACGAAAATGTATGAAATCAATCCTTAGCTCTTCCTTACAACACTATATTTAAGTTTCATGAAGAAATTGAGGGGAGAAACAATGTGAATGGTGTTATGGAGCTTGAGTTTCAGACGACGGTGCAAAGGATGCACGCGTCTTCTTTAACAGAGGAAGAAGACAATGACATGACCAATTAGTTGGACCGGCCCTGTCACCCAAAAAATTCGACCTTCCCATGATTTTTTTTTTAATTTTAACCTCGTTCTAGACTAGTTCTTACGGACATTCTATGGAAGGAAATTTGAAGTAATTCAGATGCTGGGAGTTGAAGAATGAAATTCTGAAACGTCGACAACGAGGTAAGTAGCCACCTTGGACTTTTATTAAGATTTACTTGTAGGAATCACTTTGATTTTCATATGAACCGTAAACAAAGAATGAATTAAGAATATATGAAAGAAAAACTCAAAGAATTGTGAGTTAAGGCTTTGAACCAGATCAAATTATTTGGGTTTAAGTAACATTAAAATAACAAAACCAAGAAATAGGGGTAAATGACTGAAATACCCCTAGGACTACTTATGATAATTCAAGGTCTATGCGTGCTCCAAATGACTTGCTACTCCTTATAAGGTCTATTTCTAATAACAAGAAGGTATGTTCGAGAGTTCAGGTTGATTAGAGCAAGCTTGGAACCTAAACCAAGTTGGAACCCAATAAGTGCCTAAAGGAAACACCTCAAGACTCAAGACCCTTTTGGAACGACTCTAAGGAGTTCATTATGAATCTATGACCTTCTAAAACAACTCATGCTTGTTATTATGATAGATTCATATGTTTACGAATGCATGTTACAACTTACGCCTAAAGGAATTATGAACCTTATAAACTTACCAGATTGGGAACTACGAACAATACCAAACAAGCTCTACAAGTACCAAGGTTGGAAGCATGCAAGGTAGCACGCAAGTATAAGGGAAAAAGGTCCTCACTTAGAAAGAATGCTAGATACCACTCAAGGATAAGAGACCAAGGTCCTAAAACATAAAAACTCAAGAAAACTCCTAAGATCTCCCACCGTACAATATATTCTTGACTTAGACTACGCTGCTTGAAATGTATGAAGCCTTGAACTTAGGTATTCAGACTATGCCGCTTGGAATGTCTAAAGCGTTGGGCATAGGTATTCAGGGTGTACCATAGAGCAAGCCCCAGGTGCAGTATTTTAAACTACGCTGCTTGGCGCATGAAGCCTTTATCATAGGTATTAAGACTATGCCGCTTGGAATGCATGAAACCTTGGGCATATGTATAAAGACTGTATAATAGCGCAAGCTCTAGATGTACGATTATACTACATCGCATGGAACGTAAGAAGCCTTTGATGTAGGTTTTTAGACAATGCTTCTTGGAACGCATGAAGCCTTTAGCATATGTTTAGACTACGTCGCTTGGAATGCAGTACCAAGAACAAGAGAAAGATCAAGAACTAGAACATGGGTCAAGGACCAAGTTTTAAGGAAAAGAACCAAGGTTCACCGGACAGATCATGATAAGAACCCCAAGTCAAGAACAAGAACTAGAGGGCCAAAGTACTTACCACAAGAACGAGAACAAGAAAATAAAGAATGTGGTACCCTACCTTATCAAGGACACGATTAAGAGCCTCCAAGTAGGCTACGTACTGAATCTTGTACTCATTCCTTGTTTTCCATTTTTTTCAAGTAATAAGAAGCTGGTTGAGGTCGGGAGCAAACTCTGGAGCAATTGCCATAGACAAGCCTCACCCGTCATCCTCAACCTTTGTTTTAAAATGTTTTTTGTCTGTTCATTATTTTGTGTTTTAACTATTTGTCTAGTCTTAATTTCTCATGTATGAATACTATTTTGTTTTATTGAATGTTATGTTTTAAATACTGTTTGTTTTATTTCGCGAAAAAATTTAACCAATTTTTATAGAGTTATAGAATCAACTCGATCTTTACCATTACAAACCTATTTGGTTAGGACAAAGATTTGAGGTTTGGGTTTGCAGTCCACCAGGACTGAGGGTTTGATTTTGGCTCGAATTTTGAGCCTCGAGCTTGGACATGAATAGATTCAATTGATCTTCCTTTTCTTTTGTGTTTCCTCATATTGTTTTTACTCAATTATCAATAGATTTTTATCAATTTTTATCTGTCAGTGCCCTTAAATTTCTAAAGCAGTAATCTTATTTTCATGTTTAATTTTTCTATTATTATCTGTATTTTTTTCTAACTAAAATCAAAAGAATTATTAAAATATTGTGATTAATACGTGAAAAGTTTGATATTAAATTTCTAGAACTCAAGTTAATTTTCCACACTTCATTTTCTAATCTTGATAAATTTTTAACATTTACTTTTCTAATCATAAAAATTATTCCTAAGTCATATCTAAAAATTGTAAAAAATTTACACAAGTAACGTGTAATAGTCAAGTCTACTTCTTATTGAAATATCATCACTAGCCCAATAGAGTCAAGCCTAATAATTGTACGAGCCCATTGTATATTTATTTCAGTACAGATTGTAGAAAAGAGATCTACATATTTTAGGAGAGATATCTAGATATTTTAGAAAAAAGATTCAGATTTTTTAGGTTTAGATTTAGATTTGTTAGGTCTACTTAGGCTCTAGTATAAATACCCTCCACCCTACCTAGGTTATTCAGTATTCGAAAGAGTGTCTTGTATTCTGTTCTCGATTGGTCTTAATAAAGAGTGCGAGTGTTTCCCACAGAGAATTGTGTTCAACAATTGGTTTCAGAGCCATGTCCTAAACTTAACCATGTTAATAGAATTCTCAAATATCAAACAAAGAATTGTGAGCCTCGAAGGTATAGTCAAAAGTGACTAAAGTGTCGAACAAAGGGTGTACTTTGTTCGAGGGCTCTAGAGAAAGGAGCCGAGCCTCGATTAGGGGAGGCTATTCGAGAGCTCCATAAGCCTTAGGGGAGGCTTATAGTGTACTTTGTTCGAGGGCTCTAGAGAAAGGAGCCGAGCCTCGATTAGGGGAGGCTATTCGAGAGCTCCATAAGCCTTAGGGGAGGCTTATAGTGTACTTTGTTCGAGGGGTGGATTGTTGAGGATTATTGGGAGTGAGTCACCCATTGGTTAATTTAGTGAAAGATCATGGGTTTATAAGTGAGAAATAGTATCTCTATTGGTATGAGGCATTTTAGGAAGCCCAAAGCAAAGCCATGAGAGCTTAGCCTCAAAGTGGACAATATCATACCATTGTAGAGAGTCATGATTTCTAACATGGTATTAGAGCCAGACACCAGATGATGTGCCAGCCTTCTCGCTGTTCCCCGAAGGGGGGTAGACACGAGGCGGTGTGCCAGTAAGGGCGCTGGGCCCCAAAGGGGGGTGGATTGTGATGTCCGACATTGGTTGGGGAGGAGAACAAACCACCATTTATAAGGGTGTGGAAACCTTCCCCTAGCAGACGCGTTTTAAAGCCTTGAGGGGAAGCTCGGAAGGGGAAGCCCAAAGAGGACAATATCTACTAGCAGAGGATTTGGGTCGTTACAAATGGTATCAGAGTGAGGTTAATGTAGGTTTTCTGATTTCTTGGAATTCTTAGTATGCTATGTGGTTGCAGCTCTGTCTGATCTTCCACATCATAAACGATTTCTTGAGTTAGTGAGTGAGTTCCTTTGTGTCGTGAGTAGTCAATGACTATGCAAATCTTGTGTCGAAAAGGTTTGTTTGGTATTACTAAGGTATTGTCAACACGATAGGTGACTTCCAAATCGTAGGAGGAATCAAGAAACTCAACAACAACTACTATAATATGTGGGCAACATGCATGATGCCCTATTTACATGGACAAGATCGTTGGGAGATTGTTGGCGGGAATGAAACTATGCCGCCAGCAGAGGATTCTAACGACGCCTTGCACAAATGAAGAATCAAAGAAGGCAAAGCAATGTTTTCCTTGAAGACCACAATTGAAGAAGAGATGTTAGAACATATTTGGGATCACAAGACACCGAAAGAAGCATGGGACATGTTTGTGATGTTGTTCTCCAAGAAGAACGAGCTATTGTCAAATTCACAACGTGACATGAAGATTGCTCAGTACTTCCATAGAGTCAAGACGATCTGCCGAGAGATTACTAAACTAGAACCGAAGTCTGCAATTGGAGAAGATCGAATGAAGAGGATAATTATCCACAGGTTGTGACCAGAATATAGAAGCTTCATTATTGCTCTGCAAGGATGAAGCACTCAACCATTCCTTGTAGAGTTTGAAAATTTGTTGGCCAGCCTTGAAGCTATGGCTAAACAAAGGGGATGCATCACATTAAAGGGTGAAGAAAAAGCACTCTACACGAGTGAAAATCAGGGCAATACTAAGTCATCTACCAAACGTGGATACAAAAATGGTGACAAAAGAAGAAGTCATCAAGGAACTGCACAACTTGAGAGAGCTCAGAAGAATGACAACAGGAGTTCTCAAGGAAAGAGATTTTAAAGTAATTGCTATAATCGCGGGAAGAAGGGCCACATGTCTAAAGATTGTTGGTCCAAGAAAAAATCTATCGAAAACAATATGGCATCCTCTAACATGGAGATGGAGGAAGAATGGGATACAAAGGTACTATACGCCATAGAAAAAGATGAGCTAGCATTCATGGCGATGATGGGAGATCATATCAATTATGAGAATGACTTGATCGTTGATTCAAAATGCTCGAACCATATGACTGGTAATCAGAGTAAATTTTAAGACAAGAAAGAGTACAAAGGAAGCCATATGGTACGCACAGCAAATAACGCACAATTGTCAATTGCTCAGATCGGCAATAGGACAATCATGCCTGGCAATAAATTTGATACACAAAAAGAAGTCTCTGTTTCATCTTGTATTATGGATATAGATTTTTGGGGTGGTGTGTGTATTCAAAATAAGGAAAACATATTTCTTATGTATGTTATTTTATTTAAATATTTTTGGTGTAAAATAATTCGAAATGCTGAGATAAGTAAAAATAGAAAGAAAATACCCTAAAATGAAGGAAACATGGGACCGTTTTGTGTTCCTTTAATGTTCCTTTTCTCAAGCTCTTCCATTTTTTTTTTTATATTTATTTTAAAAAGATACTTTTGACCTTATAATGGAACTAATCGTGAGTTAGAAATCTTGGAAAAAAAGGTAATCCATAAAAATTAGTTATGATATATAAATTTAAACAATACAAAAGGCTCAAAAAATTCACAAAGCACTAACACTCAGAGTTGACCTTCTCTGACACTTTACAGTAATTTTGTTGATGGCTCTACAATCCACGCACAGGTGCCAAGTTTCATCTTTCTTTGACACCAATAAGTCTTGTATAAAAGAACTCAAACTTTTTCGTATATAGACCTTCTCCATGAGCTCCTCCACTTGCCTTTGATGAATTTCTTTAGTCTCAATTGGACCGACTCTATTTGCTGGCTTATTAGAAATGACAGTCCCAGGAATGAAGTCTATTCAATGTTTAGTACCTCTAACGGAAGGTAGTCCTTTAGGTATTTCATCATGAATCATGTCCTCAAATTCCTGTTAAAAAGATTGAAAAATACTGGACAAAGCAAAGTTGTTATAGTTAGAGACCAAAAATCCTTCCTTGTACATAAGTACAAAGATGATAAAGAATCGTGAAAATGGCAGGGATAAAATAAATGGAAAGATTTGAAGAAAAGGTAAACCATGACATAAATGAAGGATAAAATAAATTCTAGAATAGGCCACAAAGATGCAACATTGGCTCTGATAGCAAATTGATAAGGAAACCCTAATCTTGAGCCCAACAATGAAAGCTTTTGTTGAAGCAACAACCTTGAATCAAAGAAATTAACACTTCCTTATACAAAATTCAGATCAACCGAGAGATAAGGTTAGAATTAAATTGTGTCTTACGATCAAAGATCTAGAAGTAAGATTTAGAAACTTGTTCTAAATTGAGAAGGTTCTAAATCGAGTCACTCCACAATCGAACATCATCAAGGCTTGATTGAATGGCTCAGATGCAATCTACCACAAGAATTGCTGAATCTAAAAAATGGCAATCGGACTTCTAAGGGCCAAAGTTCCAATTTGAGATTTCAATTTTGTTCATTCACAATCTGATTTTTTGCATAATAATTTGTGGAAATTTATAGTCTCCCCACAAAAGAAGATTGTGGCCAGTATTTAATCCCGATCCCCTTAAATCTCCACAAAAGAAGAAGTCAATTTGACAATTACAAGCTTTATGAAATTAAAAATGTTGATGCGCCTAAAGATCTAAGTGACATTAACATTGACGAGAAAGAGGTGACTCAATCAAGCAAATCTAATAAAAATGAAACGACACATCAACATCTTAGGCGATCAAATAGAATCCGAAGGCCAAATCTTAAATATGCAAATGCAGCTATTGTAGAAGATAGAATTTACTAATCAGAGACATATGAAGAGGCATCATAAAACTCGGTTTGGTAGAAAGTGATGGAGGAAGAAATTATAGCTCTGAAGCAGAATCAATTTTGGGAACTAGTGCCAAGACTAGGAGATGTCAAACTCATCTCTTGCAAGTAGGTCTACAAAATAAAGCGTTGATCAGATGGATCAATCGAGAGATACAAGGCTCGACTCATACCTCGAGAATTTTCTCAACAATATGGACTAGACTATGATGAAATATTTAGTCCAGTGGCAAAGATCACTACCGTACGAGTCCTGCTAGCACTCGCAGCAAGTTAAGATTGGAAACTATGGAAAATGAAGGCAAAGAGTTGAACGATAAAACGACATACTGACAAATAGTAGGTAGTCTTATCTACCTAATTTAACTTGGCCTGATACTTCTTTGCAATTGGGAATATGAGTCGGTACATGCAAAGTCTAAAGAAGCCTCATTTGGATGCAACTCGACATATCTTGAGATATGTCAAAGGTACAATCGACTATGCTCTTTTGTACAAAAGAAGTAAAGATTGCAAGCTAGTTGGATACTGTGATGCTGACTATGTAGAAGACCACGATACTCGGGGTCAACCGCTGGGTATGTGTTAAGTTTGGTTCAGGAACAAGTTCTTGGTGTAGCAAGAGACAACCAACAGTATCATTATCAACTACAGATTTGCACCAGAAAATTACACGGCTGGAGCAGCTCATGAAAGTACATGGCTGAAACTCTTGATGAAAGATTTGCACCAGAAAATTGACTATCCAATATCACTTCATTGCGACAACCAATCTACGATTCACCTAGCACAAAATCTGGTGTTTCAGGCTAGAACAAAGCATATGGAGGTGCAATACCATTTCATTAGAGAGAAGTTCCTAAAGGAAGAAATTGAGATACAGTAGATCAAGACAGATGACCAAGTGACAGACTTGTTTACAAAAGGGCCTAATACTGCCAAACATGAGAGTTTTCGCTGTCGGCTTAACATGGTGCGGCGATTGAGAATTAGTGTTGAGGGGGAGTGTTAAAATATCATCACTAGCCCAATAGAGTAAAGCTCAATAATTGTACGAGCCCATTGTATATTTATTTTGTAGAGATTTTAGGAAAGATACTATATATTTTAGGAAAGAGATCGGGATGTTTTAGGAAAAAAATTTAGATTTGTTAGGTCTAGATTACGTAGGGTATAGTGTAAATACCCTTCGACCCTACCTAGTTTTTCATCCCAAGAAATCCTAAGTATTATAAAGTAGTAGTATTCTACCAAGTGTCTTGTATTCTCTTCTCGATTGGTCTTAATAAAGAGTGCGAGTGTTTCCCACAGAGAATTTTGTTCAACATGCAGTACGCTTCTAATCCATCCCAGAGTGATTTGAGCTTGGTGAAATATACTGACAGTGTCATGGTTCCATTTGACATCATTGCTATCGACTTTTGTATCTGAAAAATTGCTGGAGCATTATTTTGTGAGAATTGATCGTGAAGATCAACCCACACTTGATGAGCTGTCTTGGCGTGAATAATACCTTCAGTGATATCTGCTTCAACTAAATGAGTTAACCAAGATATTATTATACTGTTGCACTGATTCCAGAGTTCAAATTTGGTTGAATTTGCATCTTAACATGGTTCTTCAATAGTGCCATTAATGAAGCCAATTTTCTTTAAGGCAATAAGAGCATGGATAACTTATTAACACCAGAATTGGTAATATGTTCCATTTAATTTGATTGGAACAAGTGAATATTCGGGATGATCAGAGTGATGAATATAATAAGAATGTGTTAAGTTAACATCCGAATTTTTGAAGCTGGATTTGGTTGATTCTGCCATAAAGAAAATCAAGATATTTAAGAACACCAAGATCGGTGCTCTGATAAAATGTTAAGAATGAGAAATAGAATTGGGATTGAATATCTAAGATATATTTCATAACTAATTATTATAATATATTATCCAAATATTATATCTTAATAAGTTTTTATCAAGATATTTCTTGACCATCTTGAACCTTGGATTCCAAAACCTTCATTATCTTTTATGGGCTTTAGCACTATGGTTCTTGGTTATTGATCCATGTTCTAGTCCTTGATCGTTCTCTTGTTCTTCGTACTTTCTTAGTTCTTGTTCGGTTCTTTGTTTTTTTCTCCAACACACTGTCCCGAAGATTTATGGTATCAGATATGAACCTGACATCCTGCGTCCAAAGCTTCAAGCGTTCCAAGCGACACAGTCTTAACCCACACCTCAGGGCTTGCTCTGCGATATGCTCTGAAAACCTATGTCCAAGGCTTCATGCATTTGAAGTAACATATTCTAAAAACCTACATCCAAGTTTTCTTACGTTCCAAACGGTGTAGTCTAATTCTGCATTAAGGGCTTGCCCTATGATACAGTCTGAATACCTATGCCCAAGGCTTCATGCGTTCCAAGCAACCTAGTCCAAATACTTACGCTTAAGGCTTCATGCGTTCCAAGAAGCGTAGTTTGAAATCCTACACCCAATGCCTGCCCTATGTTACAACATGAATACCTACGCCCAAGACTTCATGGTTCTCAATCTTGTAAGTTTGTAATGTTCCTAATTCCTTGAGGAATAAGTTGTAACATACATTCGTAAACATATGAATCCATCGCAATAACAAGCCTGAGTTTTTCTAGAAGGTCATAGATTCGTAATGAATTCCTTAACGGTGATTAAAGGGTCTTGAGTCTTGAGGTGTTTCTTTGGTCCAAACTGGCTTTAGGTTCCAAGCTTGCTTTAATCAACTTGAACTCTTGAACAACCTTGTTGTCCTTAGAAATGGGCCTTATAAGAAGTAGCAGTCATTTGTTGGACATATAGACCTTGAATTTAAATAAGTAGTCATAGGGGCATTTTCGTCATTTTAGTCATTTTACCCCTAATTCTTGGTTTTGCTACTTAACGTGTTCCAATGGCTTTCAAACTTTTCCACATCATCAGACATCATATGATAAGGTCTATCACGAAATTTAATAGCATATGGAGGTCCTCTAGGTCATGAACCGTAGGTAGACATCCTTAGGGGAAATATGGTCATTTTGCACCATTTCTTGGTTTACCTCCTATCCTTATCCAATGTCCACCAAATTTCATTTATAACCTCCATATACTATAATATGCTCAGCATTAAAATTTCATAGGCAGCGAAGTTCATCTAGTTTGTTATTTTAATGTTACATAAATCTCGAGAAATTTGATCTGTTTAGGGCTTTAACTCAGGGTTCTTTGAGTTTTTCTTTTATATATCCTTAATCCATACATGGTTTAGGGTTCATGTAGAAATCCAAGATATTCCAACAAGTATTTTTTAAGAAAAGTCCAAGATGGCTACTTACCTCTTCATCTGTGTTCGGGACTTCCGTTCTTGAGCTTTCAGTTTCCGAATTATTCCAAATTATCTTTACTAGATTCATCTTTGAGTCTAGTTTCAGTAACCATAAAGAAATTAATGAAAACTGGTTTGAAAGGGATCCAAATTGATCAAAAAGTGTAGAAAGGTCAACATATGGCTACCTTTGACTTTTATTGTTCAAAGTTTTACCTTTGACTTTGTTCTTCATCTTCTTCATGGGTGGCTGGAAAAATCACAATTTTTCCTTATCATATTCCTCTGGTTTTGCCTTTGTACCGCTCTATATAAACCTCTAATGGGCTAAATTTCTCCACGAAACGTTTAGATAAAATTTCAAGGAAGAAGTAGGGGCAATTTCATACCTTGTCATAGTCTGTAACTTGAGTTATAACCTTCCAAAGTTCGCCAGAAAACATGTTTCTCACCTTTTTTCGGGACAACCGATTCTAGAGCTTTTTATTTCCTGATTCCTTCACGAAACTTATTGGAAATCCCATATGGAATGTGTAGAAGTTGGTAGGATGGAAAATGATTAACCATAACCCTCGAAGAAGAAATCTGAGGAAAAAAATTCTATAATCTAAAGGCTTCAAACTCGAATTTTAGAAATCATCACTCGATTCTTGTCTTGAAATATTATCCATAACTTCGTATTTATAGATCAAGCTTGCACAGTCATTGATTGTTCTAGAATTGTGGTGCATTTTCTCATTTTTTATTTATCTAAAATTAAGTAAAAAATATCTAAAACGATGAAGGTGCTACCGACATTGGTTTTCAACTTAAACCGTTGGATCTACAGAACCTTTAGTCTTGTTAAACATATCCAAACAGCAGCTCAATCCAACAATTAGATGTGAATATACGATTGATTTTCTTCTGTTGGATGGTTCTGGAACCAAATCTCGTTGCAGATTTTCTTTAATTACAGTTTTGTAATTAAGTGGAACTTTAGGGGTATTTTGGTAATTTGTCACATTCGGAATATTTTATTATTATTTGATTCATAAGCATCATAAACAAAACTTTAAACTAAACCACCACATCAAGATCAGCTAAATAAGGTTCATTTGAAATAGTTCTTGTTTTCTTTTATTAAATGACAGAACAATTTAATAAGTATTTGAAAACCACGTTTATTATTCTTAGTAATCCAAAATGAATTAGAATTTTGAAAACTCCTCATTCTCAATTTGTTTTAAACCACAATGAACCTTTAAATTGTTATTTTACCATCTATGATCTAGTTGTGAAATGCCTTATTATGGTAAGTCCGTATTTCCCTCCTCTAATATGTCATTTCTCAATGAAAATGTATTACCTTATTATTTATGACATATTGTAAAGTGGCTTTTTGTATCATATATTTGTATTTTCATGTCCTTATATAAACCCAACATTTTCCATTAATTTCTCTCAAAATTGGGAACTTAAATAAATGGGTCTACTACATTGTGACTGTCTTCTAATAACAATTGGTTGTGAACTTGATTCGATGGACCTCCCTGTATTTTACATTGTGTTAGCATTTTTTAATACTGTCACAGTCGTACAATTTCAACCATACAACGTCACGATTTTGACACAATCATGAAAAACCTTTTTTTTGCATGACATTATGGCTTCATTAGACTTTAGACAATGTTCATCACTAACTGAACATGACTTTTATAAAAACTAAACTTTGTTCAATCACGCATGTAGCAACTCTAACTGACTTGCCTCTACTCTAGGCTAAGCTTTGGACGAAAACTAAAGTCGTAGCTGTTCCAAGGTATCAGCTTGTGGACTCCCAAGTCATCATCGGCAGATTTGCAGTGAACAGTGAGCTGATTTTTAGATTTTAGATCATTTGTTATCTTGACCATAATATTTGGGTTTTGGATGAATGATCCTTCGATGGTAGTGAATTGGTTAGCAAAGAATGATGAAATTAAGAGAGAATGTGCAAGTGTTGAAAATAAACTCATTGTTGAAATCGGAGAGGAAAAGAGATGGGTATGAACACATTTGTGCTTGATTTGTTTCACTTTTTATAGTTGAAAAAGAGTGTAATGGAAGATAACAGTTGATCCGTAATAACCATTACTGTTGTTAAATTGTTTATAATAAAAATAGAATCGTGATTGATAACGTGTTATTTTTTAAATCGAAAAATATATGCTTGAAACTCATTATGGGTTATTGCTCTCTAAAATTTCGAATTAAAAATGTAAAAGTATAATATGGAAATTAATTTTATGTTATGATCGTTTGGATCCTTCACCTAGTCTTATTTTCGCTCATGTTCTAGACCAACGGGACTTTTATCTAGTCATCATATGTAAGGACCGGGCTGACTCCATACTCCAAAAAGACGAGTAAACTTTCATGAAATAAAACAAGCAGTATTGAAAACATAACATTACTTAAAACAAAATAGTGTTCATACATGAGTAATTAAAACACAACACAATAGTTAAAACACAAAATATTTCAAAACAAATGGGTTGAAGACGATGGGTGAGGCTTGTCTATGACACCTGCTCCAGAGTCCGCTCCCAACCTCGACTAGCTCCTTATTACCGGAAAAAAAATGCAAAATAAGGAAGGAGTACAAGACTCATAAAGTAGCCTACTTGTAGGCTCTTAATCGTGTCCTTGATATGCTAGGATACCGCACTCTTTCTTTTCTTTGTTCTTGTTTTTGTCGTAAGTACTTGGTTCTATTTCTGACTTTGAGTTCTGTTAAGAATGAGAAATAGAATTGGGATCGAGAGTGCAATCTTCATTAATATTCACAAAATTTAAATAGGATACAAGTTACAAACTACTACCTAAAAATAAGGGAAAATATAAACTAAATCTTGAGAATAAAATAAAATATAGTACTAATCAAATCATAAAAGAAAAAATATTAACTCATTACGAATATCTAAGATATATTCCACAACTAATTATTATAATATATTCTTCAAATATTGTATGTTAATACTCTCCCTCAAGTTGGGGAGTATATGTCAATCACACCCAACTTGTCTTTAAAAAAAATCAAATTGATGTCTTCCCAAATTTTTAGTGAAAATATCTGACAATCGAATTTTAGTCAAAACATAACATGGTTTGATGATTCCATCTTGTAATTTTTCTCGAACTATATGACAATCTATTTCAATTTATTTCGTACGTTCGTCAAAAACTTGATTGGTTGCTATGTGTAATGCTGCTTGATTATTACAATACAATAATGCTGGTTCGAATAGTGGAACTTTCACGTCTTGAAGAATGTATCTTAACCAAGTTAACTCTAAACAAGTATTTACCATAACTTGATACTCGACTTCTGCTGATGATCTGGACACATTGGTTTGTTTTTTAGACTTCCAAGGAATAATTGAATTTTCAAGGAAAATGCAGGACCTAGAAATTGACCGTCTGGAAGTTCGACAACCACCCTAGTCTGAGTCGCAATATGCTTGTAATCATAAGTTGTTTTCAGATGGTAATACAAGTCCTTCACCTATTGTACCTTTTGATGTATCTCAAAACTCAAAGAGCTCCCTCCCAATGTTGTTTTCTTCGTTCATGCATAAATTGACTAAGCATACAAACTGAATACACTATATTAGGCCTAGTAATAGATAAATATATTAATCTGCCAATCAACCGTCTGTATTTACTTGGATCATCAACTTCTCTCCTTCTATTAAAGAAAGTTTCAGATTTTGCTCCATAGGAAATTTTTCTGGACGTGCTCCTGTGTCATGAAGAATATCAATGCCTATTAGTAAATAAAGAGAATATCATACTTCCTTTGCGACATAAAAATTTCTTTTCAAGACCTAGAAAATTCAATGCCTAGGAAATATTTCAAATTCCCTAAATCTTTGATAAGGAATTTCTCGAGTAAACTAGTCTTGAGATGTTGAATTTCTTTGAGATTATTGTCTGTCAACATAATATCATCAACATAAATAAAAGCTACCATGAAAGAAGTACCTTTACTATTAGTAAATAAAGAGTAATTTGCTTTGAACTAAGCGTAGCTTGCATTTTGTATAGTGGTAGAGAATATGGAGAACCAACTACAAGAAGCCTATTTTAAAGTATAAAGAGATTTATGGAGCCGACATACTGTAATCTCCCCGTGCCGATGAATACCTAGTGGTAAAGATATAGACTTCCTCGTTTACATTGTCATGGAGAAAGACATTTTGAACATCCAACTGATGAATGAACCATTTTCGAGTAGGGACAATAGTGAGTAAGCAAACAAAGTGTAGTAAGTTTCGTTGTAGGAGAAAATGTTTCTTTGTAATCAATACCTTCAACTTGAGTGTATCCCTTTACTACCAGTCCAGCTTTATAACATTCAACAGAACCATCAGAGTTGTGTTTAATCTTGTACACCCAACGACAGCCAATAGCTTTATGGCCAGGTGGTAGAGGAATGAGAGAAAGCAATTTCATCATTCATAGCCTGCTGCCATAATGGGTCGCCAACTACCTCATCATAGGTTTTAGGTTTTGTATGGGCTGTAATAAGAGCTAGAAAAGCACGTTGAGTAGGAGAAAAATGAGAGAATGAAAGGTAATTGTCATGACCCGATGTTCGAGGTCAAAAACTCGGACCGTGACCCAAAAGACGAAATAAAAAATAAACAAAAAAAGAAAAGAAAGAAAATAAGAGTAAAATAAAAGATAAAAATACCATTCAATTAAAACAAAAGGAAGAGAAGATTTGTAAAATGAAATACAAAAGACTCTAATAGACCGACAAGGGACTGACGCTCCAAAACGACCCCCTCTGTGACCGCACAGCTCTCGAACGCTCCTCCACCTTGACTGGTACCTGAAAAAAAAAAGGGTAAAAGGAATGAGTATAAAAATTATACTCAGTAAACCTTCTACTTATAGGCTCTTATCGCATCCAAATTTTGACAAACTTCCACGGTTTTTTTCTTTGGCTCTAGGACATCTAGTTCAGGTCTTAGCTTTTTAGGTCTTGCCCCTTGGAACTTGCCCTTTGGGGCTTCTTTGGTCTTCGTCCTTTCATTTATACCCCTAGAGTTCCTTTATGCTAACCTGTGTTTGACTGGTGCTCTGCGAGTGGCTACCTCGGCATGGCTTTGATATTACCCGGTGTCTTACCTAGGAAGTGACTTGTAACCCCATAGTCTGATGGTAAATCCCCCTGTATTTGGGAGGGCTACCTCCCGTATCCCATCCAGCTAAATGGTCAGTTACGACGTGGGTCTCCTTTTTCCCATGCTAAAACAGCTATCGAGCGGTCAAGTCTTGATCAAGAACCCACTGGTCCCCCACGAAGCTATATCACCATTCACACACAAGTAGCCTAAGGGTACTCTAGAGGAGCTTTGTGTGTCGTGGTTGTTTCTTAGGCTCCTAGGAAAGGGTTAAGTCTATACATAGTGACTTGTCACTCTAACACAAATCCCTAGACTTTATCAAACCTGTGGGTCGGTGAGAATTAACTGAGTGTGCACACATCTATCATCCAACATCATCATACAAAATTCATGCAAAGTAAACATACATGCTCAACGAGGCGATAATATCCATCAAGTCCCGGAGCTCAGAGTTCATAAGTTCCCATCCTCCTTTCAACATGAATTAAACATATACGTATAAAGAGAAAGCTTAAAGCATACTTGCAACACTCAGATAATTCTCAAAATACTTCATATAATACATCCATACTCTTAACAACCAAATTACATACATTCAATCATGGAAAGCTACCACCTAAGGTAATTAAACTAGCATGCATGCATAACCAAACGACTCCTACAAGTATTTCTTCCTAAAGTTCCGTGTGGTGACTTACCTGATTGACGCGTGTTTTTCGTTGAGCATTTCTATACCAATAGCGTGTCCACAAATACTGATTTTTCTCATTGAAGTCCTATTATATATAAAAATAGGGCCAGAGTTGGAATCGAAAGGGAAATCGGGCAAACAGAAGTCGAACGGACTGAAAACAGAACCTCACGCGCGTTCACGTTCCTGGGAAGGTGTTACATGCACACGGCCACACGCGCGTACGAACGCGCATGAGGGAGGGAAGACGCGCGTTGAGGTATTGCCATGTGGCGCCCACTGAAAGGTTAATCGAGGTCGAGGTCATCGGTTCGAAATCGGAAGGACGCGCTGGAAATCTGAATTCTTTTACGCTGACGCGTGGCAACGCGAAGCCGGGTCGGTGATCCAAGTTGTGCGCAGGCCATCAGTCGTGGACTCGGGTAGTGACTGCCGGCGTTCGAATCCTGCCCTACGCGAAGTATTTCATTGAATTTCTCTGCCAATACACGCCGGACACGTGTCAACCATTTCGGCGATGCGCGACCCTCTCTTTTCCTGACACGTGTCCCTTTGCCGTTCGTCTTCTTCCTCACATCTCTGCAATTTTCTAGAAAACCGATTATTTCCTATTTTCTTTGCATTTTCGTATTTCTTTCTATAATTTGGATTAATATGATTCCTTCACTAGATTTATAGACCTCATACTCATCTACATATAGCTATTTTTCTTGTAATTTATTTCTAACCACATTTGTAATAAACTCAGTTCAAAATTGACAAGAGATATCAATACTCACATCATTGATGGAAAGTTGGAACTCCTCTTTTTGATCCAAATCAATCAGCAATCTTTTCTAGATTATCATACTCGAATTTCGAAATCTAACTCTCAATATTTCTAACAAATCTGAAGAAAATTTGAAAACAACCGTTCAAGAACTTACCTACGGATTTTCTTCAATCCTTGACGGTTTTGGACGATTTGAGAGAATTTTTCTTTCCTGATTCTGTGAAGATTTTATGAAGAAGGCTCGGCCGGAACCGGAATCCTCGTGGCCGGTGGTTACCCCACTCTCTCTCTCTAGAGCTTTCCTTCTCTATCTAGAACTTTCCTTCTCATTCTAGAATTTTCTCTCTCCCTATTTCTATTATTTTCTTTTCCGCCATTTTTCCTTCTCTTCCTTTTCCTCTTTATTTTTCTTTTTCTTCTTTTAATCCTATGTTACTAGAAGGGAGGGTATAATGGTCAAATTACCCTCCAGTTGACTTTGACCGTATTTCTAATTTTCTATCATTTTTTTTATATTTTTCCTAAGTTGTTCTATTATTTCCAAGTATATTTGTCTGCTACCTCATCTCCAAATTTGTCTCTAAGACCCTCAACAAAATATTAGAAGTTCAACATAAAAGGAAAAATTAGACTTTAAACTTTCCATTGAGGCTTGGGTCTTATAGTAATCATGAAGGGGATACCTGGTGCTAGTGTTGGGACTTGAGCTAGAGGTTAAATGATTGGCTCCAGAAGACATCTCATCATCATTATGACAAGCTGAAGATTGTTTTATATGAGTAGAACATCGGAGTGGAACTAATGTATCAGATATGATAAGATCAAAATTAGTGGGTGAATCTTGAAAAGGAATAGAAGGCGGAGGAGACGACAAAGTAGTAAGTGCAGGAATAAAATGTGGGGGAGGACTAATATGAATGTTTGAGTAGGATGACTCATGAAGTAGTAAAATGGGAGTTAAAAGAGCTAATGTTAAAGTTTGTGAAGCTGATGAAGAAGGAAAATCATCTTCACAAAATTTAACATCACGACTGATAAAGAATTTTTTAGATTGCATGGCATACAATTTGTAACCTTTGTTACCACAAGGATATCCTACGAAAACACAAGGAATTGTCCGAGTTTCAAATTTTTGCTTAGGGTGTACTACAGTTTCATAACACTTACAACCAAAAACTTTAAGATGGTGAAATGTGGTGGTCCTTTGTAGAGTGCATCAAAGGGTGTCTTGTTAGATAACAATGTTGATGGTGTTTTATTTATAAGATAAACATAGTTAAAATGCACTCTCCCCAAAAATTAAGCGGAACCTGTGACTGAAAGAGAAGAGACCTAGTTACATTTAGGACATGCCGATTCTTGCGTTCTACGACAACATTTTGTTGTAAAGTATAGACACAAGTCACTGAAATTCAATGCCACGTGAAGTAAAAAATGGTTGCAAAGATAGGAACTTAGTCCCATTATGTGATCTAACTATCTTGAAAGTAGTATGAAATTGAGTTTGAACGAATTTAAAAAAGTTCATTAACAAATGATGTACTTCTGATTTATGTTGCATAAGAAAACCCCAAGTACATCGTGTAAAATCATCAACAATAGTGAGAAAAAAAATGTAGTGGTGAAATTTTATGTGGTCTCCAAACATCACAATGTAACATATCAAAAGCAAAATGGGTTGTTATTAAGCTTCTTGGGAAAGACAACCTAGTTTGTTTTGCTAATGGGAAAATACTACCGTTATGAGAAAAAATAGCATTATTAAGATGCAATTGCTCAGCTAGAAATTTAAAACGAGAAAAAGAAGAATGACCTAGGCATAAATGCAACAAATCAGATGACTGAGATACTTGGTGAGCTGAAGATTTGATTGGAGATTGTGAAATATGATAGAGACTTCGAATTGTTTACACGAGCCAATCATCCTCCCCGTAGCCAAGTCCTGCATAACACAAAAATCAGGATAAAGGCGACATAACATTTCAAGTCATTGGTAAGTTTGCTGATGAACATTAGGTTTAAATTGAATGAAGGCACACATAAAACGATGTTTAATTTAAGGTTAGAATTAAAGGAAACATTGTCAGTATGTGACACATGTGCTGTCCCTCCATTAGGCAAATTTATTATAGATATGGTGGAAGCCTTTGGTTCAGTCATAATAGAAACTTTGGAAACTATATGATTCGTAGCTCCACTATCGAGAATCCATGGATTAGAACTTTTAGAGTTAATAGATAATGCAAATACTGGAAACAAACCAGCAACATTGATGTTATTGTCAGAATTACCAGAAGGACGATGATTGAGTGTAGATAAGGCTTGTGCTATTTGTTGTAATTGCTTAGAAGAAAAATTTAGGATAGAATTAGGTGACTGTTCTTCTGTATTCAATAGAGAAACATCGGCCATATTTGCAGATGATCGATGTCCACGATTGTTGCGTTGATTGACTTGTACTGCAATTCCAGAATTATTTTGTCTACATAGAACTTCTTTATGTCCCCTTCTATCACAAAATTTACCATGAAGCTTAAGGATTCGACACTTAACAATTGTATGACCACTTTTATTGCAGTGTTCACATGATTTGTCCTTGGCAAATTTTAAATATGTTGTTGTCTTCTGCATTGCTGATGCAATCAAGAAATTCTCAATAGGTTCAGAAGTTATCAGACGCTACATCTCTTCTTGTACAAGTAATGAATAGGCTTTGCCTCACATTAGGTAATGGAGTCAAAATCAATATGTTAAATCTCATTTTTTTATAAGACTCATTGAGCCCCATGAGTAGTTGCATCAACTTCTCTTCTTCGTGTTGATCAACACGTATTTGACGTTGGTTACAAGTAAATGGTGTGCGGTGTTAAAATATCATCACTAGCCCAATAGCGTCAAGCCCAATAATTGTACGAGCCCATTGTATATTTATTTTAGATGAGATTTTAGGAAAGAGATCTCGATTTTTTAGGAAAAAGATTTACATTTGTTAGGTTTAGATTGCGTAGAGTATAGTATAAATACCCCTCGACCCTACCTAGTTTTTCATCCCAAGAAATCATAAGCAATATAAAGTAGTAGTATTCTACAAAGTGTCTTGTATTCTCTTCTCGATTGGTCTTAATAAAGAATGCGAGTGTTTCCCACAAAGAGTTGTGTTCAACTGTCTTGTATTCTCTTCTCGATAGGTTTTAATATAGAGTGCGAGTGTTTCCCACAAAGAGTTGTGTTCAACAATCTGGTATTAGAGCGAGGTTAGTATAGGTTGTCTGATCTCTTGGAATTCTTAGTATGCTCTGTGGCTACAGCTCTGTCTGATTTTCTACTTCTGAAACGATTTCTTGAAATTATTAGTGAGTGAGTTTCTTTGTGTCATGAGTAGTCAGTGACTCAAATCTTGTGTTGAAAAGGCTTGTTTGGTATTATTGAGGTATTGTCAACACGATGGGTGACTTCCAAATCGTAGGAGGAATCAAGAAACTCAACAACAACTACTATAATACGTGGGAAGCATGCATGATGGCCCATTTACAAGGACAGAATCTTTGGGAGATCATTGGCGGGAGTGAAATATGCCGCCAGTAGAGGATTCTAACGACGCCTTGCGCAAATAGAGAATCAAAGCAGGCAAAGAAATGTTTGTCTTGAAAACCAATCGAAGAAGAGATGTTAGAACATATTTGGGATGAGAAGACACCGAAAGAAGCGTGTGACATGCTAGTGATGTTGTTCTCCAAGAAGAACGATACGAGGCTACAACTTCTTGAGAACTAGATATTGTCATTTTCACAACGTGATATGACGATTGCTTAGTACTTCCACAAAGTCAAGATGATTTGTCGAGAGATTAATAAACTAGAACCGAAGTCTGCAATTGGAGAAGATCGAATGTAGAGGATCATTATCCACATGTTGCGATAAGAATATAGAAGCTTCATTATTGCTGTGCAAGGATGACCCACTCAAGTATCACTAGTAGAGTTTGAAAATTTGTTAGCCAGCCATGAAGCCATAGCTAAACAAATGGGAGGCATCACATTAAAGGGTGAAGAAGAAGCACTCTACACGAGTGAAAGTCAAGGAAATAATAAGTCATCTACCAAACGTGGATACAAAAATGGTGACAAAAGAAGAAGTCATCAAGGAATTGCACAACCTAAGATAGCTCAGAAGAATGACAACAAGAGTTCTCAAGGAAAGAGATTTGAAGGTAATTGCTATAATCGCGGGAAGAAGGGCCACATGTCTAACGACTGTTGGTCCAAGAAAAAATCTGTCGAAAATAATGTGGCATCCTCCAACATGAAGATGGAGGAGGAATGGAATACAGAGGTACTATATGCCATAGAAGAAGACGAGCTAGCACTCATGGCGACGATGAGAGACCATATCAATTATGAGAATGATTGGATCGTTGATTCAGGATGCTCAAACCATATGACTGGCGATCAGAGTAAATTGCAAGACAAGAAAGGGTACAAAGGAAGCCATATGCTATGCACAGCAAATAACGCACAGTTTTCAATTGCTCAGATCGGCAATAGGACAATCATGCCTAGCAATAAATCGGATATAGTGTCACTACATAATGTTTATCATGTACCGGGTATAAAGAAGAACTTGTTGTCAGTGCCACCACTAACGACATCAGGAAACTACATCTTGTTTCGGCTAGAAGATGTAAAAGTCCATCAAGATGTTAAGATAATAGGAAAGCCAACAATAGAAGGACGAAGAGTGGAATTTGTTTACATCTTATCTACAGAGTCTGCCTTTGTTAACAAGACCCAAAAGAATGAGACAACAGATCTATGGCATGCAAGATTGGGACATGTTAGCTACCATAAGTTGAAGCTGATTATGGTAAAGCTCATCAATTACCATACAAAGAGTCAAGTTTTAAAGCAAAGAAACCATTAGAGTTATTCCACTCTAATTTGTTCGGTCCTGTCAAACAAGCATCAATCAACGGAATGCGTTATATGGTGACGTTTATTGATGACTACTCAAGATATGTGTGGACTTTCTTTATGAAAGAAAAGTCTGACACGTTCTCAAAGTTTCAAGAATTCAAGATGATGATCAAATGAGAAGTAGGAGTGTGTTAGATAAAAGCTATTATTTTTCCTTATTTAGTATATTCACATGTTTCCTTAAACTTAGTTGTTTTTTTGGTCTTTGGATATCTGAATTAACGCTCCACGTATAATGGAAGAGCCTATTTTTTGCTCGCCATTTCGGCCAATTTGGACGCAAGATTTGTGCTACTACTGCTAATTTTAGGATAGAATGGTTATTTAAATATGTCAATGGAATGAAAATAACAATCGATCGGTTCTTTAGCGCATACTTTCTCTCTCTCCCTGTTATTCTTTCCGTTATTTTTTTTTTCTTCCAACAAACTTTCGGCCGTTTTTTACTCCGTCGACGATTTTCCCTCGATTGTCAGAAGTCAACAAATGGTATCAGAGCCTGGTTTAATCCACCGGTGATATATCATTGCAGAGGAGCCAACTTTATCAAAAGTCAAGTTGATTAGCTTAACTGGTTAAAACATCGACCTAACAATACACAGGTCTTAAGTTTAGTAGAAGAAAATACAAAGTGCAAAAATACACACATCGTAGGGTCCATCCTGGGCAGGCTCACTCACTCCTCTTGAGTGCTAACATCTCCATCACCGTTGCGAAGACAAATGTCGAGTTGTCGTGCCAACCCATTAATCCGGTTCGCACACCTTTTGGGCCCCTTTTATGGTTGGACGAGCATTCTAAGGAGCTGTTGATGTCGAACACCCCCTCCATTGCGGTTGATATCATATCATATTCATCATAGCTTTCCTTACATAAATTGCGGTTGTGCATTATGTCGACACATTTTTTCGTATATCATTCATATCATGTATCGTGTCATATCATGCATATATCATATTATCAGCACATCATGTAATATATATCATGTACTATATCGTCAAACGTGTTATACCATAAAATTTATCATATCATTAGTACATCATCAAAACACGTGTCATAATATTCATAACGTTCACGTATCATCTCATAGTCACGTTGTATCACACACATATCATGGACTTATCATCTTGTAAACATATCATAGTCATATTGTTTTGTAAAATGTCACAGTCATATCGTTTCATAAACATAACCTAGTCATATTCTTTCACAAACATATCATGGTCATCTCATTTCATAAATGTATCATAGTCGTTTCATTTCATAAAAATATTCTTGTCATATCATTGCATAAACCTAATATATCGTTATAATATGAACTAAAGTGGGTTTTTGGGTAACATGCAAATAGGTGTAGGTGATTTTGACTACTTAAACAAAACTAAAGTAGAGTGTCACTACGGTCAAATAATAGAAAATGATTGAGAAAATCAACAATAATGAGGAAGATTCGACATAGAGAGATTAAATAGATAAGTTGTTGAGTTTAGTGGTAGATTTTAGTTCCTTTTAATAGATTCCCAAGCCCACTTCTGAGGGTCATGCATGATGATTATGTCCATAATCGTTTTTAATTTCTATTAACAATGCTCTGTGAGAAGAATTATTCCTAGCCGTTCTATTACCCTTCAAGTCTCTTGCTATGGAACTAAAGTATTAAAGAGGATTTCATTATCTCTCTCTTCTCTCGAATAAGAGAACAACTATGTATGTAAAGTAGCTAATTAAACACACATGTAAATCATTAACCACAACTCTTTAATAAACTAAGATCATATCGTCAACATACTTAAACTATATAAAACTCTCTTGCCTCACCTATAAAGTTCAGCTCTCCATACAAACTGAATTAAACAGAGGAATCCGCATCTCAATCATGTAAAATTGATGGAATGAGAAAAGAGAATAAGAAATAGAGAGTTATCCCGGTTTGTTGTCGTTCGTTAATGGAAGTTTCCTTCCCTTGAGCTCTCACGTCCACCTCTTTGCCTAATAAATCCTTACTGGTCTCCTTTTCCTTCTGCTGTCAACAGCACCAGGATTAGGATTTTCTTCTTCTTCTCTGGTTTCACAGCAGTTCACAGCAGCGGAGGCTGCTGCTATCTAATCCATTTTTTATCCAAAAGTGCGGCTCCCTCTTATTTTAGGTATCCTTTTTGTTTTATAATGTTTGTTTCTTCTCATTTAGGGCCGAGAAAGGATAAAATAGTCTACTTAGGATGTTTCTAATTTGGTAGTCAATGACCCACATGGACTCCTGATATGGATTAAAATTTTCATGTCATCCCTGAAAAGTTTGCATTCCGAATTGCTTTAGCATCAGATTCAGAAATTTATTTCAGATGCAAGCAGTGTTGTTTCCAGATTTGCTACAACATCATGGTTCAGCATAAATGTTTTGGAATTTTACCAAATAACTCAATTAAGTATATAATTAAGCTCGATTTATGCAAATTGAACTTCTATTCATATTAAACTACAATTGACTATTTCATGTGTACTAATTAGAATAAAAGAAGCAATTAATGAGAAAATAGTGAGTACGAGTACAAAGTTAACTATAAAAGTACTTGATATAATAACTTTACTTTTGGAGAGTTATCACCACCCCTAGTATGAGATAGAGATAGGTCCCTAGATCATATTTGCATGTGTTTGTATTTCGCATGATCCCTATAGTTGGATCACATACTGAGTATTCTTCAAAATACTCAAGCCGTGCCACATCATTTTTCAAGTAAAGGCAAGGAACTCATGTACGGATGACAGGGGCATCGCGAGCAGAGACCATGACACGTGCATAAGATATGAGAATGTTTAATTTTCTAGATTTAGGTTACAATAGATTGTCTTGCATTTCATATGTTTTAAATTATTTCGTATTTGTTTTATTTTCATTTTTTAGTATTATATGTTGAACACGTAAGACTATGATAGTGTTTTCCAAGATGTAATTGTTTTAAATTCTCAAAATTCTACTATAAATGATGTAATTTTAAGGGTTATATTTCGCATATGAGTTGAGCATAAGAGGTAGCAACTCTAAGTAGAAATTTTAGGTCGTACATCGTTTTTCATTAATAACTCACATTTCTAGCCTAAATAAACTTGAACTTGGAAATAAGATGTTGTACTGACCTTATTTGCATTTATTAAGTCAAATTTAGCTATGGAAGGGTAATAAATTTGTAGAAATCAGTATCAAAATATCTATATCGATGGTACTGGGCCCGGTTAGGCTGAATAGTTGTAGTTGACAGAGCGCTCGATGTTGTATGTGGGCCAAGCGTTGCAAGTTAGCTTCGGGGCTTTGTTCGTTGCTGCTGAGCTTAGCTCTGGTCGTGGGCCAAGGCTTTGGTTTGTCTTAATTCGAGCCACGGATTGTAATCATAGTTTACCAAAATTTTGATCCATTATTCCTTCTTCTTGTCGTTCCTCCCTCTCCCACGACTTCACAAAGCCATGGATGTGACTACCATTGTAGACCCGTATTTCGTTTCGGATTTCTAAAACAACCAATGCTCGCCGAAAATTTCCCCCATGAATACAATCTCCTTACGTCGGTTTTTTTTTTCTCGGTGCTTCCTGCTTCAACTAATGGAGATATATTTTGTATAACAAGTGGAGATTGAGGACGATTTTAAAATGAGAGGGGGTTAATTTTTCCGTCGTTGATTTGTGTTCATCGGAAAACTACAACGATCGCTTATCTTCTTTCTATTACTCGCATTTTCTCAATTCTAGGCATGTGTTTTTAGGGCAGACTTGAGCGTGGCTTTGTTTGGCGTATCCTTGGCGTCGGGAGGGTGTGTGGGTAGAGGGTGCGAGATTTTCGGATAAGCTTC
>NW_019272158.1:57881-59103 GCF_002738345.1 Cucurbita maxima | reverse complement strand
TTTTTCATTAATAACTCACATTTCTAGCCTAAATAAACTTGAACTTGGAAATAAGATGTTGTACTGACCTTATTTGCATTTATTAAGTCAAATTTAGCTATGGAAGGGTAATAAATTTGTAGAAATCAGTATCAAAATATCTATATCGATGGTACTGGGCCCGGTTAGGCTGAATAGTTGTAGTTGACAGAGCGCTCGATGTTGTATGTGGGCCAAGCGTTGCAAGTTAGCTTCGGGGCTTTGTTCGTTGCTGCTGAGCTTAGCTCTGGTCGTGGGCCAAGGCTTTGGTTTGTCTTAATTCGAGCCACGGATTGTAATCATAGTTTACCAAAATTTTGATCCATTATTCCTTCTTCTTGTCGTTCCTCCCTCTCCCACGACTTCACAAAGCCATGGATGTGACTACCATTGTAGACCCGTATTTCGTTTNTTTGTTGGAGTGCAATGATTATATATATATATATGGTTAAAAAGGATCCAAATGAAACAAACAAATTCTAAGTAGGTCAAAAATATAGGCTATCAATAATCTCTATATGATTTTGTTGTTTATTTTTGAATCAACTTCTAATGTTTTCACTTATTTTGTAAGCGAATATCCAGAATCGCATTGGAACGTACGATTCNCACGACTTCACAAAGCCATGGATGTGACTACCATTGTAGACCCGTATTTCGTTTCGGATTTCTAAAACAACCAATGCTCGCCGAAAATTTCCCCCATGAATACAATCTCCTTACGTCGGTTTTTTTTTTCTCGGTGCTTCCTGCTTCAACTAATGGAGATATATTTTGTATAACAAGTGGAGATTGAGGACGATTTTAAAATGAGAGGGGGTTAATTTTTCCGTCGTTGATTTGTGTTCATCGGAAAACTACAACGATCGCTTATCTTCTTTNTACCTCAAGGTCCAATTACAAGTACGAGAGCTAAGAAGCTACAACAAACCTTATACAGTTATATTCAAGCTATGGTGAGCTCATCAAAGGAAATTCTAGAAGACGCTGGAGACCTCCCTTATATGTTGTGCAAAGTTGAGCTTCAAGAAAGAGATGAATTAAATGCACTTTAAGTTGCATTTAATGAACTCCGCTGAATTTATGAAACTAGTCCAAGGATTAGTCAATAAGCACATTTTATTAATTGCATTATTTAATTATAGTTTAAATATTTGTTTGTCATATTTAAGCTAGTTTTAAATATAGGAGTTAAGGTTATATT
>NW_019272158.1:42361-57871 GCF_002738345.1 Cucurbita maxima | reverse complement strand
TTTTTTTTTTTTTTTTTTTTTTTTTTTTTGGAACCATTACAAATACAATTGAAATTTCAAGGAGAATTTTTTGCAAACAAAATTTTTTGATACAACTTTAGTAGCAATCTTGGACATGATTCGTTCGAGGTATTTATGCTAGAGAATGAAGTTTGGCATCAAGAATGATGCAACTATTGGCATTGCATTTGGGATGATGAGAACTTAGACCAAACCACATGAAATCTTTTCCTTTCTCTAATGTTGTGTGCTTATTGCAATACTAATACTAATCTAATAAAAGCAAGTCTATTTCATATTTGAGTTCTCAAACATATTGAGACTTTTAACAAAATAGTGCAGGTATGGCAACGAAATATCCAAGTTTTTATGGAAAAGTAAATTATTGACTTCAAAATAAATATACATGTTTCGATTTTATTCAAAAATTTCGAACACCAAAATAGAAGAAACTTGAGAAGGAGAGGATTCAAATGTAGCTACCAGAAATATATGATTGGCCTTGGGAGAGAAAAAAAAGTATAATTTAAGTTTTGGGTAGTTGGGTGTGATGCTTTACTAAATAAAACCTAACTTAAGAAACAAGCACGCTTGATATCCTTTTAGTTTTTCTTTTAATAGTCTTTTACAAGTCTTTAAAAGTTGTCAATGTATGTTTGTTGGAGTGCAATGATTATATATATATATATATGGTTAAAAAGGATCCAAATGAAACAAACAAATTCTAAGTAGGTCAAAAATATAGGCTATCAATAATCTCTATATGATTTTGTTGTTTATTTTTGCATCAACTTCTAATGTTTTCACTTATTTTGTAAGCGAATATCCAGAATCGCATTGGAACGTACGATTCTTAATTATCAAATCCTACCTTTACTGACTTATTGATATGAACCACGACCAAGGAATTTCCATACCTCAAGGTCCAATTACAAGTACGAGAGCTAAGAAGCTACAACAAACCTTATACAGTTATATTCAAGCTATGGTGAGCTCATCAAAGGAAATTCTAGAAGACGCTGGAGACCTCCCTTATATGTTGTGCAAAGTTGAGCTTCAAGAAAGAGATGAATTAAATGCACTTTAAGTTGCATTTAATGAACTCCGCTGAATTTATGAAACTAGTCCAAGGATTAGTCAATAAGCACATTTTATTAATTGCATTATTTAATTATAGTTTAAATATTTGTTTGTCATATTTAAGCTAGTTTTAAATATAGGAGTTAAGGTTATATTGTAACCCACATAGGTTACTATATTCCACCATTAACTAGCCATTTTAATATGGAGGTTATGGGTATTTTTCATTTACTAGCCCATTTAATTTGAGAGTTATATATCACATAGGTTAAGGTTGTAAGGGCTCTATAAAACCTTCTTTTCTCTGATTAGACATCAGATTTTGGAATTAAGAATAGAATTTCTATTTTAGCTTTGTTGAGAGCTAAACTTTCTTTGCAAATTCTTGTGTTTAGAACTTGCATGTAGAGTCATTCAAGTGGTATTGATCAAACCTCTTGTCGAGTGATTCGATCACGAGTTTAGAAACGAGTTTTCTTTACTCTTGATCTTGATCATCAAGGTAATCCGTTCCATACTTTCCCTTGGGTTGATTTTCCATATCACTTATTGCAAATAAGAAAATGACGACTTGGGTAAATAAGGGTGTTGCACCATGACAAGTTATTCAACCAAACCATAGTAAATAAGAGTCTTGTTAAACATATCCAAATTGCAGCTCAATCCAACAGTTGGATGGGAATATACGATTGATTTTCTTCGGCTCGGCGGTTCTGGAACTAAATCTGGTTGCAGATTTTATTTAATTGCAGTTTTTTAATTAAGGGGAACTTCAAGGGTATTTTGATAATTTGTCACATTCGAAATATTTTATGATTGTTTTTCTAGAAAAATCCATAATTTTTCTTAAAATATTTCATCCATGGATGTTGCTAGTTATTCTTCGCTTCTCGAGTATCTTGAAATTTCTTCTAAACAAGGAATTAAAAATCCAGAAAGATTCTTGATAATTGAAAAAAATGACATTTTTGCCCTTTTCACTACTTCTTCCTTCCTAACTTGGTCCAAAGTCCTTAAATTTGTAAAATTACTTCTAACCATATAGAAATGACTTCATTAAGTCTCTTGTCCTTGCTTAATCCTCTTAATTTCTTCCCTTGAATCCTTTGGGTCTTACATGGGCAGCTAGTTCTTATTCGAGCTAATTTTCTTTATTTTTCTGGTGTGTTACATAAAATTTCATCACATGGCTCCTCAAATCGTATTTATCAATTAGAGCATGGTACATGATTTTAAGATGGATTGGTTAACTTTTTACTAGTGTCTATGTCGTACATTTACATATCATAAATATATGAGGTCCAATTTTAACAGTTCGAATGGACATGCTTCGTTTCGGGTATTTTGGCCAGAGAACTCGCATTGGCTTTCTGAACGATGCAACGTTAAAAACTGCATTTGGGCAGCATTTGATGATGGATTTTACTTAAAAAATCTTCATTCGGGGAAGTTTGAATTGATACACCCTTGGAAAAAATGAAGTAAAATCTCCCTCACTCATTTTTGTCCCAAAAAACTTTTTTTTTTCTTTTCTTTCTTTTATTTTTGCTTGCTTTCACATGTAATAATTCTACAAAGAGTTGTGGGGTTTCATTTTACAAAAAATGAAGTAAAATCTCCCTCACTCATTTTGCTTGCTTTCATATGTTGCATATTTAAGTCTCATAAAAGGGGAGAAATCTTTTGGGAATTTGTAGTTCTTTGGATGTTGATAATTTAGTTGGGTTTCAAGTTTCTACTTGTATGGACCCATGTGCAAGCTTTCTAACTCTTAATTTGGCTATTAATGGCCCTAATATTCTCCTAACAATGTTGTAAGTTTATTTACTTCTCGCTTCTAAGAGTGAAAACTATCTCCACCGAAAAACATGAGTCCTTCCGGCATGTCTTTTCCTCACTCACATGTTTGCTACAAAAATTCTCAAGAAGTCTTCCAATATAAAATTTCTCCCAGAAAAGCACATTTAATATCGAAGTTCTTATGATTAAGCCAACAAAAAGGAAAGTGCATCTTGTTGATATTGGTAGTAAGTTTCAATTTTTTTTAAGCATTTCTTAGTCAACTATACCCTGGGTCACTTTATCGGATATAATTTTGGTTCATTCATGTACTCTCTTTTACTCGGGTATCACTCTACTCAAAACCCTTTTAGAATTAAGTAATATTTTAGGTTTTAACATTTTAAGGGTAACAAATTAGGATGAAAAGAAAATATGTATAATAATTGGAAATGTCAAGGTTAATATCATAAAACTGATATATGCAAATAACTTAGGTCAATTTTCCTTCAAAAAAAAAAAAAAAATGATGGTCAATTGCAACTTTGTAACATGAAACCAACCAACTGTCACAACATTTTTTTAGTAAAAAAATATCTTTAAAGATTATTTGTTATGCTCACAAAGAAAAAAAAAAAACATGTACAAGGAAAATGATTTTTACAAGACTATGAAACAAAAGAAACTATATGGAAACAGAGGGAAGAATTTAGGAGACGTACCCGAGTAATTTCAATATTAAGACACTTTCAAGGATGACAGTTTCCTCTTGACGTGTATGATGTATGAACGAAAAATAAAAAAAATAAATAAAAGAAGCGAAACTTTGTGCCATGTTGCTAAAGCTGAGAAATGGCGGATTGGCCTCCACTATAAAAAAAAAATGAGGTCCCCCACTTTATTTTATCATCCTAAATGAACGGTTCGAGCCAGTCAAAGAGTACACTTTCTGATGGCTCAAGGCCAAAATTTTGGTTGATTTGCTCAGACTCTTTTCTCCTAGTTTCAATTTTTAGAAGGCATTCAAAGTTAGTATGTATGACTACCTTCTAGCTAGTTAAATTTTTTGAATCGAGTAAATTATTTATGCATGATTAGGTCTAGTTTAAATGATTAGGAGTTAGTTTCTATGCAGTATTGGGCTTAGTTGAAATTACTGAGACTAAGTTTCTATGTAGTATTGGGCTTAGTTTAAATTATTGGGAGTAAGTTTTTATGCATAACTAGACTTAATTTAAATTACGAGGAGTAAGTTTTTATGCATAATTAGACTTAAGTTAAATCTTTGGAATCCAATTTAAATTATTTATGCGTAATTAGGCATAGATAGTTTAAATCATTAGGAGTAAATTTTTATGCATAATTAGATTTAGCTAGTTTGTGCGTTATGAAACGTTATGTTAGCATGAAAATGTGACGTCATGTCTTGTGAATTGCATATATAGAATGATATGAATGACATGAAGAATGATAAATAACATGAAATATAATCCCGATATAATCATGAACGATATGGTAACTAATATGAGAAATGGTATGATATCAATGAAATGGTAGTGTGGGGTTATATTTAATAATGTTGAAAATGAAAAAATATTGGGACCTCATGCATTAATGTGTGCTCATGCATTCTGGGATACCCGTATCCCTTTACGATGGTATGGGCGCGTACACCACAAGGAAGGATAACTTCCATCGTGTTTTACGTAATGCTGCCGTGACGGCTACTGTTTTGTAACGCCCTTAATATTCTCTAACCTAATTAGCGACGTTACCTTGTACTTGCATAACGACAGAACGAGAGTTCACGTAAGACAGTCTCAATAATGACAATGCGTTCATTATTATAAGCAGTTCATACCTAGGGAAAACAATAACAACAGCCTAGCCTAGAAATAATCAACAAAGAACTAAAGGAACAATTGCAATAAATATGAACCCAAAAGAATCCAACAAGATGCCTACGACACTACAAACCCTCCTTAAGATTTTCATGGTCTTTGCAGCATCCACCGTTAGCCGTACATGGGAGCCTTGCCCTTACCTGAAAATATGGGTAGCACGTGGCTTGAGTATTATATAAAATACCCAGTAAATCGCCCCACTGTTGGGGTTAAGAATATAATCATACATCAGGATACATGCAGTCGCACAGAATACACATACATGAGCACGAGTGTCAAAAGAAAGAAATTGAGAGAGGGGTCTGTCTTCCATTCCTTCCCATGGCCTTAGGCCCTTGCTTTGTCTGGGCGGGGGTGGATGTATGGTACTTTCCCACACATGGGTCACCTGCGTGGCTGTGGGCCCACCAGGCGAGTTGGAATGCGAACTCCCTGGGCCTGGCTTGATCGAGTATGTATGACATACAATACCGGACACCACAGAAAAGGAGGGCTTGGATGATATCGTGGCGAACACAATATCGAATGTACGCGTCCATTCATGGCATGCGAGGTTCTCATTACAATCATGACATGTCAATCAAGCTCATACATACAGGGTAGCAAACCATGTCACAAACATCACATACATAAACATGACATACATAGCATTTCACTGCAAGAAACATATAACCTAGCATACATCAACAACACACATGGTGCATGCAAAGGCCACAGAGCACGCACCAACATACATACATAACCAGTAATGTTACTTACCTCCTTGGCCTTGGCCGAAGTTCCCCACAACACTAACTCCGACGCCTAACTACCTCCTATAAGATAACATGATACACTTAGAGCCATTTCATAACTAACTCTTATGCCTAGCTACCAAGGTACGTCCCTATTGTAAGTTTTTTTTATCAAAATGGAGTTATATTATCCTCAAATGGTTGAAACAAGGGTGGGAATGGCTCTAGAAGAGTAGAAAACCTAGAAATCAGTATATTATTCGGATGTCGAGCCGCTAAGCCGCACCGCCGAGTCACACTACTAAGTCGAACCTAGCCGACCAGGAGTCCAAGGAGCTGCCGATGGAGCTGGAACCGATGAGCTGCGAAGTATACTACCGGCGCAGGGTTTATGGGCGCGCCTCTAGTTTGGGACAAAAGGGAACGAGGCCCAGTGGTGGTGTCTGAGTGCGGTCTGCAAGGTGCGGGCTGCATGCTGGCCGAGACGAACTCACAGAATGTTGAGGGTCGACCCGCGCCGTCACTTCGTCTTCCTCATCCAAAAGCCTTGACAGCCTTAATCGCGGGGATTGGCTACTATCGCCGGTGGGAGCGTCGTCGTTCGTCTGTCTCTCCTTGCTCGACGTACGCTAGCGTCCGCTCCTACCTAAAGGAGGCGGCCACTACAACCCTAGGGTTTAAGGGGGTCTAAGTGAATCCCGCCAGAATCGCGAGATTTTCGGCAGGCCCCTTTTTATTTTTTATTTTTATCTTTTTTCCTTGGAATGTGTATTGTTACATCACTCCCCCCTTCGAAGGACTTTCGTCCTCGAAAGGATTTGCATCTACGAACAACTCTAGGTACTTCTCTCTCATCTCATCGTCTCGTTCCTAGGTGGCCTCCTCTACTAATTGGTTCCCCCACCACACCTTGACAAATGCAATTTCCCTCGTGCGCAAGGTCTTTACTTTGCGAGCTAGGAACCCCACTAGTTTCTCCTTGTAGCTTAAGTCTTCGGTCACGTCTAGAGTCAAATAATCTAACACGTGCGTGGGGTTCGCTAAGTACTTACGAAGTGTCGATACATGGAACACGTTGTGCATGGAAGAGAGAGGCGGGGGTAGTGCTAACCTATAGCCAACAGGTTCGATTTGCTCTAAAATCTCGAAGGGTTCTATGAAGCGCGGACTCAATTTGCCCTTGGGTCCGAACCTCAGAACACCCTTCATGGGGGCCACCTTCAGGAATACCATGTCGCCCAATTTGAACTTCAGGTTTCTTCGTCTCGAGTTTGCGTAACTCTTCTGTCTACTCTGACTAGTGCGCATCCTCTCCTGGTAGCTGTTATTATAAGCGAATTCCATAAGGTGCAATTTTGAGTCCCAACTCCTAGAGAAATCAAGTACACAGGCCTGCAACATGTCCTCTAGAACTTAGTTCAAGCGTTCCGTCTGTCCATCGGTCTGTGGGTGATACGCTGTGCTGAAGTCTAGTCAAGTGCCCAACGCTTTCTGGAGTTCACGCTAAAATGCTGAAGTAAACCGTGGATCTCGGTCTGATACAATTGACATGGGGACCCCATGCAATCTGACGATTTCCTTCATGTACAGTTGTGCCCAATTGTCCATTGTATAGGTGGCCTTGCCGGGGAGGAAATGTGTTGACTTTGTCAATCTGTCCACGACCACCCATATGACCGTGTAACCATTTAGCGTCTTAGGCAGGCCCACTATGAAATCCATGGCGATATTCTCTCACTTCCATTTTCGTATATTGAGGGGCTATAGTAATCCCGCTGGTCTTCGTCTGGGTGCTTTAACCTGTTGGCAAACCAAGCATCTGCTGACGAACTCTGCGATATCCATCTTGATGCCACACCACCAGAAGTGGGGTTTGAGGTCCTGATACATCTTTGTACCGCCAGGGTGCATGACGAATGGAGAGTTATGTGCTTCTCTTAGGATTTCACCCCTCAATTCCCCTGTCGCCGATATACACCAGCGACCTTGGTACAGTAACCCACCATCCGCCGACTTGGAGTACCCACCAGTTTGTTCTGTCTCCATTTTGTTAAGTGCCATCGCTAAACCTGAGTCCCTTGCCTGCACTTCAATGATTCTCTACCAAAGGGTGGGTTGTAAAGTTAGCCGAGCCAGTTGCGCCTTAATACCTTCCACGGCTACTGCTATTTTCACTCGCTCGAAGTCTACCTGCACTCTGAGTTCTTTCATGATTAGTGTCGACGAATGCACTTTCTTCCTACTTAGGGCATCTGCGACTACGTTGGCCCTCCCGTGGTGGTACTGGATGTCCATATCATAATCCTTGACTAGCTCTAGCCACCGTTGTTGTCTCATATTCAACTCCTTCTGGGTGAAGAAGTACTTCAGGCTCTTATGGTCGGTATACATTTGAGTCTTCTCCCCATACAGGTAGTGTCACCATATCTTTAACACGAAGACTACCGCTGCCAGTTCCAAGTCATGCACAAGGTAGTTCTTTTCATAGTCCTTCAGCTATATGGATGCGTAGGCAATAACCTTCCCACGTTGCATTAACACGCACCCCAGGCCCTTCTTGGAAACATCACTGAAAATGACGTAGTTCCCTTTACCATTAGGCATTGTGAGCACGGTTGTAGTCGCCAGTCTCTTCTTCAGGTCTAGGAAGCTTGCCTCGCACTCCTCGGTCCATACGAACGCCACAGCCTTTCAAGTCAGTCGTGAGAGGGGTGCCGCTATCTTGGAGAAGTCTTGCACGAAGCGGTGGGAGTAGCCTGCCAGACCTAGAAAACTCCGTACCTCAGTCACAGTAGCTGGACGAGCCCAACCGGTGACGGCTTCCACCTTGGCAGGGTCAACTGATACTCCTTCTGTCGATATCACATGTCTCACGAATGAGACTTCACTTAACCAAAATTCACACTTCGAGAACTTGGCATACAACCTATTTTCCCTCAAGACTGTCAAGGCCTTCCTCTGGTGCGTTTGGTGTTCCTGATCCGTCCTTGAATACACCAAGTTGTCATCTATTTATACACTGACAAAGGTATCCAAATATTCCTTGAACACCCGGTTCATCAGTTCCATAAACACTGCAGGAGCATTGGTGAGTCCAAATGACGTTACCACAAACTCATAATGGTCGTACCTTATTCTGAAAGTTGTTTTCGGCACGACCAAGTTTTTTATCTTGATCTGGTGGTAACCTGAATGAAGGTCAATTTTTGAAAACACTGTGGGAGGGGGTACCTATTCTTCATTGTCCTTTTATTCAGTTCCTTGTAATCGATGCACAAGCGCATGGAATCGTCCTTGTTCTTGACGAATAATACCGGTGCATCCCAAGGCGACACGTTTGGTCTGATAAACCCCTTGTCTAGCAGTTTCTATAGTTGCACCTTAAGTTATTTCAGCTCCGCTGGTGCCATGCGGTACGGGGCCTTGGATATGGGGCCGGTTCCTTGTTCCAGTCTAGAGCGAAGTCGACATCTCGAGATGGGGGAGTCCCTGGCAAGTCCTCTAGAAACACATCTGGGAACTCATTCATTATAGGCAACTCGGATAGGGAGACGCCTTCTTTGCCTTGCCATGCTGACTAGTTTTGCCTAGGCCCCATGCTGTACAAGCCTCTTTTCCTTCATCATCGATATCACCTTGGGCATCGTACCCAGACTGGTGCCCCAAAATCTGAACCTGGTCCTCGACAGTGGCATGAAAATGACCTCCTTCTTGTGACAATCTATGCTAGCTTGGTTTTCCGCTAACCAGTCCATGTCTAGGATTACATCGTACATGGTCATATCGACCACCATTAAGTCTACACCGAAGCTAACCCCTGATACTACTACGTGACCATCCTTTACCCTATAGGCGGCAACCATATCCACCCCTGCCGGAGTGCCTACTAGAAAATCATGTAACAAAGGTTCTAACACGATCCTTGCTTGACTAACAAAATCAGTGGAAATAAGGGAGTGTGTAGACCCGGAGTCAAATAACGTCAAAGAAAAATGACCAAGGACAGATAGTGTACCTGTCACTGCCACATCCGGGTTTTACTGACCCCCGAACATGAGTTCTCTCCTATTCCGACTTCCCTAGAGTCTCTGGTAGCACAACCGAGACAGCGATGGGTTCTTTACGGGGATGGAGCGACAGAAGTTTTGAGAATGAAAGACAAGAGAAAGAATGAATAAGGAATGTTACAGTTAAAGAATAGTGAAAGAAGGAATATGTGAAGACATGAGAAAGAAGAAATAGGTGAAAGAAGAATTGAATATGCTTAACCGAGTGAAAGAAGAAATAGGAAAAGGAGAGAAGACATAAATAGTGAAACCTCAGTTGGAAAGGTGAAGTAGTGATTGAGTTCAGTCTCTTTCCTTCTAATGAATTACCTCATAAATGAACCTAAACATAGGAAGAGGCATCAATTAAATAAGATGAAAGGGTCTTTACAGTCAAATTCATGTTTCATTTGAGAATCAATAGGTGAAATCAAAGGTTCAGTCAGTCGCTTCGCTTAATCTCATTTGACTCTCATTGACTGTAAAGTCTCATTCATCTTTAGTTGAGTCTTACAGGTCAGGGAATAAATAGCATATTCGGGGGAAGAAGCTTATCTCTCTTTCTTTTCTTCCTGTTCTTTCTCATTCATCGAGAGTGTTTACAAGAGAATTCTTGTTTCATTTTCTTCTCCATTCATTTCTTCTTTCACTGTAAAGTCTCATTAATAAGGAGTTTCGGCTTTCCTTTCATTTTCAGGTTTAGGTTCAATAGCTCTCGGTTCAGGTTCCTTCTTTCATTCATTTACGACTGTAAAGGATGTGGAAGTGCAGTAATGTATGCAGTTGAGGCATCCTAACAGACCAGTAGATTTGAACCTTGTTCCTACATGACCCGATCAATACAATTAGGCACTCGCCATCTATTTTCATTGTTCAACTCTTTGACAATGATGAAACAAAAAAAACTCTCCATCTCTATCTATCCAAGGGATGGAAGGGCAGAGGCCTTTAGTGTCCCCTCCAGTCAAGAATTGGGGCCTCACAATCATTAGCCAATATGCTTTTCTCTCATGCCTTTCTTCTGGTTCGATATTCTAGTGTCCTAGGCATAGAGGAACCACACCAATCCATCCTGAACTTGGTGGTTAAACTCTACTACGATGACGATACTATAGGGGAGGTCCTGCAAAGAGCTCGACACCAGGATGATAAAAAGCTTAACCCCTCTAATTCTTATTACTTTTCAATATTCAACAATATGGAAAAACACTAACAATGAAAAGGTTGTTAGATAAAACCTGAGATTTTTCTTATTTAGATTTACACGTTTTCATTAGTTGATTGAATACATTCGTTTGACCATTTGACAAACACGTCGAATGGATTACCAAAGTTTTAGAAGGCAATTTTGTAGGAAGTGGAACAGATTTAGTTGACCACTCTCCAACCATTTTTAGGATAAGTTAGATATTTAAATAGGTAAATCTGTTCAAAAGATACAAACACCTCATTTTAAGCAAAAGTCTTCAGCAATTATCTCTCTCTGTTATTTTTCGCATCTTTATTTTCTTCCAACAACTTCCCGTCAAAGATTTCCTCTCACCGAAAAGGATTTCAGTTGCCGATTGTCCTTGTCAATTGTCGAAAAACACCATTTTTACGGTCTGTACCCCCAGAGATGCTAGTGTCTCTCTCCACCAAAAGCATCGCGCAATTGGCTTGGGTGGGAATTAAATCCCATTAGATCCGCTTTAAGGACGACGAACCTGTCGATAATTTTTCAATGCGGATCACGGGGCTCGCCAACAGCATCACCACTCTCGGTGGCACAGATTGTCCCCGATCACCTCGAGCAAGTCGCGATTTCAATTGAGACATTGCTCGACGTGAACGACTTAACGATGGAAGAGGTGACCGGAAGACTGCGTAACGTCGAGCAGCGGAAGAACAATGCCGCTTCAGTTGTCGACAATGAAGGGTCGTCTACTCCTCACTAAGGAGGAATGGCTTGCACGCCTAAAGCTCCGAGACAACACCGACAAGAGTAACGGGCCCTCCAGCCGTAGAGGTGGTAAGAAGCCATGGAAATCTTGCGGGAAAGAGTCAGATCAAAAGGAGTCGACTGATGACAGGCCAATCCAGTGCTCGTACTATGGGAAGAGGTCACCTGAGCAAGAATTGCTGGAACAAGGAGATGGCCGAGAAGTCGGCCCATGTGGCTCAATCCGATGAAGACGACCCGATTCTTTTCATGGTGATTGCATCAGTACTACCTGATGTCCCTAATCTCGAGGAAGAGCTCCCCAAATCCACGGAGGTAATCGACCCGATGTTGACAAGGTAAAAATACAACGAGTGGGCCTTGTTGATGAGCGTCAACCTATAGGCGCAAGGGTTATGGCATGCTGTCGAGCCAGAGGAAGGAGAAACGATCGAGTACCGGGAGAATCTGCTGGCGTTCGCCACCATATTTACGGTCTATGCCCCTAGAGATGCTGGCGTCTTCTCTCCACCAAACGCTCTGCGCAATTGGCTTGGGTGGGAATTAAATCCCATTAGATCCGCTTTAAGGACGGTGAATCCGTCAATAATTTTTCAATGCGGATCACGGGGCTCGCCAACAACATCACCACTCTTGGTGGCACAGGTTGTCCCCGATCACCTCGAGCAAGTTGCGATTTCAATTGAGAAATTGCTCGATGTGAACGACTTAACTGTGGAAGAGGTGACCGAAAGACTGCATTACGTTGAGCAGCGAAAGAAAAATACCGCTTCAGCTGTCGACAATGAAGGGTCGTCTACTCCTCACTGAGGAGGAATGGCAAGCATGCCTAAAGCTCCACGACAACACCGGCGAGAGCAACGGGCCCTCCAGTCGTAGAGACAGTAAGAAGCCATGGAAATCTCGTGGGAAAGAGGCGGATCAAAAGAATTCGACTGATGACGGGCCAATCCAGTGCTCGTACTGTGGGAAGAGGTCACCTGAGCAAGAATTGCTGGAACAAGGAGACGGCCGTGAAGGCCCATGTGGCTCAATCCGAGGAGGACGAGCCGGTTCTTTTCATGGTAACTACATCAGTCCTACCTGACGTCCCTAATCTCGAGAAAGAGCTCCCCAAATCCATGGAGGTAATCGATGACAGCATAATTGCTCCGGTGAGCGTCGAACCCGAGGAAGAGCTCCAACTCAGCATAACAAAGGCATCTACTGGGGAGCCAAGTCAACTGAAGGAGGAGCGAGTGTTCGCTCAAATCGGTGAAAGAGGCGAGCAGCAAGAGCACCAGCGATGCGTCCTCGACATGGGGCAACAAACCATATGACTGGGGCCAAGTCTACGTTCTCCGAGCTTGACTCGGGGATTCGCGAGTCGGTGAAATTTGGTGACTGCTCCGTCATTGAGATCGAAGGGCACGACACCATCCTGTTCGTCGGCAAGCGAGGCAAGCACCACAAGCTGACCGGCGTCTACTTTATCCCGGACTCAAGGCTAATATTGTGAGTCTGGATCAACTTGATAAGGCCAGCTGCCACATTTCCATCAAGCGCGGGCTACATAGGATCCGCGATGATCGACGACGGTTGCTCACGCAAGTTCGGTGCACGAAAAACCACCTTTACATCCTAGAGTTGGAGATAGAGCAACCAGTCAACCTCTCGGCCAGGTACCGGAGGACTGAAGACCTATTAGGAAGAGGTGAACCACCTGGACTGGTGGCGCGCCAGCTCGAAGAAGAGGTGGCCGAACAAGACGTGGAGTCTGGAAGACATGCCGCTAGGGACACCGAGCCATAGGGCTCAAATTGGAGTCCAAACAAAATAAGGTAGATATACCACAAGTTTTAGGACGAGATTGTTAGATAAAACATGAGATTTTCCTTATTTAGATTTACACGTTTTCATTAGTTTATTGAATAGATTCGTTTGACCATTTGACAAACACGTCGAATGGATTACCAAAGTTTTAGATGGCAATTTTGTAGGAAGTGGCACAGATTTAGTTGGCCACTCTCCGACATTTTTACGATAAGTTAGATATTTAAATAGGTAAATCTATTCAGAAGATACAAGAACCTCATTTTAAGCAAAAGTCTTCGGCAATTATCTCTCTGTTATTTTTTGCATTTTTATTTTCTTCCAACAACTTCCCGTCAAACGATTTCCTCTCACCGAAAAGAATTTCAATTGCCAATTATCCTTATCGATTGTCGAAAAACAACAAAGGTAGTCTTATTCAAAACCCCTTCTCTCCAACTTCACACCTTGAAACGCACCATTCTTATAAAGGCGCTTTCACATCTATCTTCTTTACCCGAAATGCAAAATGGCTGGGGAGAGGAAAGGTTCCTTTTTTTAGGGTACCCCTGGAAAATGGCTGGGGAGAGGAAAGGTTCCTTTTTTTAGGGTATCCCTGGGAACAGATCCAGTGGAGACAGGGTGGGGCCTGTAGCTTAGAGGATTTGAGCACAACCAGGATGTCAGGGGTTCGAATCCCTCCTCGCCCACAACCGGCCAAAAAGGGAAGGACTTTTCCCTTTAGGGGTATGAAAATATGATCAGGATAGCGGACCCAAAGTTATGGAACTTGGGTGTGGGTCTTTTGTCGAAATGGAATGGCCTTATCTTTTTCTTTTTCGTTAATGGGTTAAGGGGTTCGTTATAAATTCAATATAGTTGGATAGGTTCAGAGGAGGAGTGAAATCAGGTTCATGAGTTTACTGTGAAAGAAGAAATCAATAGGTGAAAGAAAAGAGAATGACAAGTAGCGAAGCCAGAATGTCACTGGCTAACAAAAAGGGATGCCTAATAGTCAGCCCTCATCCTGGGGAGCCAAGGTGTTTAGCGAGAAATACGCAGAAGCCGGTAGTGGATCGTCTGCTATCTGGGCAGCCAGCCCAATCGGCATCCGAGAATGCAAAGAATGTCGTTCACAGTCTAGGACTGAAAGTTAGACCAAGAAAACCCCTCAGATGAGTCCGATGCGCTTGGTCTCTAGTCTGATCTTTCTTCACTTGACAGGATGGTGGTAGAAAAGAGAAAAGATAAGTAGCGAAGCCAGCCAGCCAGCCACATTAACGTTCAAGAAGGAAAAGGAGAAGAGAATGAATAAGGAGTTCAGACTTTCAACACTTCCTGTAGAAGTGACTTGCTTAAGCCTCTCGTCTTTGCTTGATCCTCTTAATTTATTTCCATGAATCCTTTGAATCTTACATGGGCGCTTGTTCTTATTGAAGCTACTTTCCTTTATTTTTTGGGGGTGTTACATCATATCTCATCACTTGGCTCCCCAAATCCTATTTATCAACCACAGTTTTATACATGATCTTAAGATGAATTTGTTAACTCTTTACTATGAAGGTGATAATATAACACATGCGGAAGCAATTTGAATCTTAGACACTTTTATAACATCATTTATAGTAATTAACTAGCATGTTCAATATTATTAAAACTTAATGAGTTTGAATACTAACCTTTTGTAGTTTAAATTTCTTTTTCCTCACAAACAAGTTTTGAACCACCACTAGTGTCTTCTCCACTATCCTCCGGCATTAGAACAGGATTGTGGAATCTGGTGAGTGACTAAACTTGGGAGGGATTTTGTATATATGAAGAGAGTGTTTGTGAGAGGTTTTTCTCAAGGTTTTTCACCAACAAGAACCCCCTTCCATGTACCATGATCACTCTATTTATAGAGTCATGTTTACATGTTTATGCAAATTTGAGATCACCAAATTTTGACACTCAAAATTCCACTCAAATGTTTGGGATTATGTGGCAAGCATGCATGCTCAAGTTAACCAAATTTTGACACTCAAAATTCCACTCAAATTGTGGGGTTTATTTGGCAAGCTTGCAAGTTTGGTTAAACCAAATTTTGACACCTCAAAATTCCACTGACATGGAGAAGTCAACATTTTGACTTTCTTCATTTTGATTCAACAATCAATTTGAATTATTAATTTCAAATTAAAGTAATATTAAATGATTAATGAAACTATTTAATTAATATTTAATATTAATTCAAA
>NW_019272158.1:33476-42317 GCF_002738345.1 Cucurbita maxima | reverse complement strand
GACACATATTTGATTAAGATATTTAAATCTTATTTAAATATCTCAGATTTTCTCTTTTTGTTTAATTCGTAAATAAAACCAAAATGCGGTTAAATATATCGTATATATGTAGTGCATTCTCCCTAATTTGAATTCGAGCACTTCGAACTCACTTGTCACACTGTTCTATGGTTTAGTCCGATATGAGCTAGCAGAGGGACCTAATGACCTATANATCATGGGCTCCAACGATCCAAGATTAACCGGTTAAACTCATTTAACCTTGTTAACCAACATTCATTAACTACTAAGACATTCCACTATAGCCTAGTAGTTGCACTCCCCTCATTATAGATATATTTCTGTCCATTTAATATAACCATGATTAGTAAGTCGATCCTTCACAGGTTGTTCGTAACTATAGCTGGGTCAATTTACCGTTTTACCCCTAAAGTTACTTCTTGTTTCTTATGTCTCACTGATCCTCTAATGAACAATTGGTTTGTGGTCTAACAAGTAAACCGGATCTCTCTCAGGCTAATGAGAGGGTGGGGCCCCTTGTTCAAGACCTGGAGTCAGTACTTAAGGGAACTACCTCTCTTTTATCCCTAAAAGTGGGAAGCAGTGAATTCCATCTTACACCCCATGTCCCTAGCCATTTACCTAGTCTTACCCCTGAAATGGGAGGCCTATTAAGTCGGCGAACTTGAGCCACTCTCACCCATGAAAATCTAAGGATAATTTCGAATAAACAGGAGTTCATGGTTAGGTCAGGATTAAGATCGAGTTACTTAGGTCATCGAATGAAAAGAAAATCAGTCTCAACAGTAAACGACATGTAAAGTGAGAGTGATTTTCTTCATGGTTCGATCTTATGCAATACTCATTGCATAGNAAGAATGTCGTTCACAGTCTAGGACTGAAAGTTAGACCAAGAAAACCCCTCAGATGAGTCCGATGCGCTTGGTCTCTAGTCTGATCTTTCTTCACTTGACAGGATGGTGGTAGAAAAGAGAAAAGATAAGTAGCGAAGCCAGCCAGCCAGCCACATTAACGTTCAAGAAGGAAAAGGAGAAGAGAATGAATAAGGAGTTCAGACTTTCAACACTTCCTGTAGAAGTGACTTGCTTAAGCCTCTCGTCTTTGCTTGATCCTCTTAATTTATTTCCATGAATCCTTTGAATCTTACATGGGCGCTTGTTCTTATTGAAGCTACTTTCCTTTATTTTTTGGGGGTGTTACATCATATCTCATCACTTGGCTCCCCAAATCCTATTTATCAACCACAGTTTTATACATGATCTTAAGATGAATTTGTTAACTCTTTACTATGAAGGTGATAATATAACACATGCGGAAGCAATTTGAATCTTAGACACTTTTATAACATCATTTATAGTAATTAACTAGCATGTTCAATATTATTAAAACTTAATGAGTTTGAATACTAACCTTTTGTAGTTCAAATTTCTTTTTCCTCACAAACAAGTTTTGAACCACCACTAGTGTCTTCTCCACTATCCTCCGGCATTAGAACAGGATTGTGGAATCTGGTGAGTGACTAAACTTGGGAGGGATTTTGTATATATGAAGAGAGTGTTTGTGAGAGGTTTTTCTCAAGGTTTTTCACCAACAAGAACCCCCTTCCATGTACCATGATCACTCTATTTATAGAGTCATGTTTACATGTTTATGCAAATTTGAGATCACCAAATTTTGACACTCAAAATTCCACTCAAATGTTTGGGATTATGTGGCAAGCATGCATGCTCAAGTTAACCAAATTTTGACACTCAAAATTCCACTCAAATTTGTGGGGTTTATTTGGCAAGCTTGCAAGTTTGGTTAAACCAAATTTTGACACCTCAAAATTCCACTAACATGGAGAAGTCAACATTTTGACTTTCTTCATTTTGATTCAACAATCAATTTGAATTATTAATTTCAAATTAAAGTAATATTAAATGATTAATGAAACTATTTAATTAATATTTAATATTAATTCAAATGCCAATCCAAATTAATTCCGACACATATTTGATTAAGATATTTAAATCTTATTTAAATATCTCAGATTCTCTCTTTTTGTTTAATTCGTAAATAAAACAAAAATGCGGTTAAATATATCGTATATATGTAGTGCATTCTCCCTAATTTGAATTCGAGCACTTCGAACTCACTTGTCACACTGTTCTATGGTTTAGTCCGATATGAGCTAGCAGAGGGACCTAATGACCTATAGATCATGGGCTCCAACGATCCAAGATTAACCGGTTAAACTCATTAACCTTGTTAACCAACATTCATTAACTACTAAGACATTCCACTATAGCCTATTAGTTGCACTCCCCTCATTATAGATATATTTTTGTCCATTTAATATAACCATGATTAGTAAGTCGATCCTTTACAGGTTGTTCGTAACTAGAGCTGGGTCAATTTACCGTTTTACCCCTGAAGTTACTTCTTGTTTCTTATGTCTCACTGATCCTCTAATGAACAATTGGTTTGTGGTCCAACCAGTAAACCGGATCCCTCTAGGCTAATGAGAGGGTGGGGCCCCTTGTTCAAGACCTGGAGTCAATACTTAAGGGAACTACCTCTCTTCTATCCCTAAAAGTGGGTAGGAGTGAATTCCATCTTACACCCCACGTCCCTAGCCATTTACCTAGTCTTACCCCTGAAATGGGAGGCCTATTGAGTCGGCGAACTTGAGCCACTCTCACCCATGAAAATCTAAGGATAATTTTGAATAAACAGGAGTTCATGGTTAGCTCAGGATTAAGATCGAGTTACTTAGGTCATCGAATGACAAGAAAATCAGTCTCAACAGTAAACGACATGTAAAGTGAGAGTGATTTTCTTCATGGTTCGATCTTATGCAATACTAATTGCATAGGACGCCCCTACTCACATGTCTCCACATGTACAATTTTAGTGATCACATTGTTTATATTATATACAAAACTGGGCCGCATCCACAGTGTCCCCATAATAAGGTACTCAGCCTTATTCTTATACTATAGATCATTTTGACTATATACTTGAACTTGATCAACTCTTATGTCTCTACAAATAGTTCAAGTAATCACACTATAGCAAGAGTGTTCTTAGTTTATTGGATTTAGATTAATGATCGTAGTTCACTTTATTCAATAACAATTTTTACTGAATAAACAACAATAATAACTTTATTGAAAATAGAATATGTTTTTGTTTACAAACTATGAGTTTTAGGACATAAAACCCAACAGAAAGTGCGATCTTCGTTAATATTCGCAATGTTTAAATAGGATACAAGCTATCGATTAATACCTAAAATTAAGGGAAAATATAAACTAACCAAATCTTGAGAATCAAATAAAATATACTACTAATCAAATTCTAAACGAAAAAAATATTAACTGATTATGAATATCTATGATATATTCCATAACTAATTATTGTAATACAGTCTCCAAATATTATATCTTAATACTCTCCCTCAAGTTTGAGAGTGTCTGTCAATCACACCCAACTTGTCTTTCAAAAAATAAAATTGAAGTCTTCTAAAAGTTTTAGTGAAAATATATCTACCAATTGCATTTTAGTCGAAACATAACATAGTTTGATGATTCAATCTTGAAATTTTTCTCGAACTATACGACAATCTATTTTTATGTGTTTCGTAAGTTCGTGAAAAACTAGATTGGCTGCTATGTGTAATGCTGCTTGATTATCACAATACAATAATGCTGGTTTGGACAGTGAAACTTTCAAGTCTTGAAGAATGTATCTTAACCAAGTTAACTCTAAACAAGTATTTGCCATAACTCAATACTCGGCTTCTTCGATGATCTGGATACATTGGTTTGTTTTTTAGACTTCCAAGGGTTAATTGAATTTCCAAGGCAAATGTAAAACCCAGAAATTGACCGTTTGAAAGTTCGACAACCACCCCAGTCTGAATCGCAATATGCTTGTAATCTTAAGTTGTTTTTAGATGGTAGTAGAAGTCCTTGACCAGGAGTACCTTTAATGTATCTTAAAACTCGAAGAACTGTCTCTCAATGTGGTTTTTTTGGTTCATGCTTAAATTGACTAAGCATACGAACTATATATATTATGTAAGGCTTAGTAGCGGATAAATATATTAATCTGCCAATTAACCATCTGTATTTACTTCATCATTCAACTTCTCTCCTTCTGTTAAAGAAAGTTTCAGATTTTGCCCCAAAAGATTTTTTTTCGACGTGCTCCTGTAAGACCGGTGTCTTGAAAAATGTCTAGAGCATATTCCTTTGAGAGATAAAAATTTCTTTTTTAGACCTAGAAAATTCAATGCCTAGAAAATATTTCAAATTTTCTAAATCTTTGATAAGGAATTTCTCGAGTAAACTAGACTTAAGATGTTGAATATCTTTGAGATCATTGCCTGTAAAAAAAATATCATCATTATAGATAAGAGCTACAGTGAAAGAAGTACCTTTACTCTTATAAAGAGTAATCTACTTTTGATTGAGTGTAGCCTACCTTTTGTGTAGTGGTAGAGAATATGGAGAACCAATTGCGAGAAGCCATTCTAAACAATAAAGAGATTTAATGAGCTGACATACTATATTCTCTCCCTGTCGATGAATATCTGGTGGTAAAGATATATAAACTTCCTCGTCGAGATTATCATGGAGAAAGACTTTTGAACATCCAACTGATGATTGAACCATTTTCGAGCAGCGGCAAGAGTGAGTAAGCAACGAAGTGTAGTAAGTTTTAGTGTAGAAGAAAATGTCTCTTTGTAATCAACACCTTCAACCTTAGTGTATCCCTTTGCTATCAGTCGAGCTTTATAACGTTCAGTAGAACTATAAAAGTTGTGTTTAATCTTGTACACCCAACGACAGCCAATAGCTTTATGGCTAGGTCGTAGAGGAATGAGAGACCAAGTATGATTACGTTCCAAAACTGCAATATCATCATTCATAGTCTACTGCCATAATGGGTCGCAAACTGCCTCATCATAAGTTTTACTGTCTCATCATAGGTTTTAAGTTTTGTCTAGGCTGTAATAAGAGCTAGAAAAGCGAATTGAGTAGGAGAAAAATGAGAGAATGAAAGGTAATCATGAAGGTGATACCTGGTGCCAGTGTTGGGACTTGAGCTAGAGGTTAAATGATTGGCTCAAGAAGACATCTCATTATCATTATAACAAGCTGGAGCCTATTTGGTATGAGTAGAACATCGGAGTGGAACTGATGTATTAGGTGGGATAAGATTAGAATTAGTGGGTGAATCTAGAGAAGGAATAGAAGGCGGAGGAGACGACAAAGTAGTAGGTGGAGGAGGACTAGATGAATGTTTGAGTAGGATAAACATGAAGTGGTAAAATGGGAGTTGAATGAGCTAATGTCAAAGTTTGAGAAGCTGATAAAAAGAAAAATCATTGTCACAAAATTTAACATTACGGCTAATAAAAAAAAATTAGATTGCATGTCATACAACTTGTAACCTTCGTGACCACAAGGATATCCTATGAAAACACAAGGAATTGTCTGAGATTCAAATTTTTGCTTAGGGTGTATTATAGTTGCATAACACTTGCAACCAAAAACTTTAAGATGGTGAAATGTAGGTGGTCGGTTCTAGAGTGCTTCAAAGGGTGTCTTGTTAGATGACAATGGTAATGGTGTTTTATTTATAAGATAAACAGCCGTTAAAATGCACTCTCCTTAAAAATTAATGGAACCTGTGACTGAAAGAGAATAGAGCTAGCTACATTTAGGATATGACGATGCTTGTGTTCTATGACTTCATTTTATTGTGGAGTATAGACATAAATGCGCAGAAGGACAATACCACAAGAAGTAAAAATTGTTGCAAAGATAGGAACTCGGTCCCATTGTCTGATCTAACTATCTTGATAGTAGTATGAAATTGAGTTTGAACGAATTTAACAAAGTTCATTAACAAATGATGTACTTCTGATTTATGTTACATAAGAAAAACCCAAGTACATCGAGTAACATCATCAACAATAGTGAAAAAATGCAAACTAGAATGACTTGGAATTTTACGGGGTCCCCAAACATCACAAGGTAACAGATCAATGGCAGAATGGGTTCTTATTGAGCTTATTGGGAAAGACAACCTAGTTTGTTTTGTTAATGGGCAAATACTATAGTCTTGAGAAAAAATAGCATTATTAAGATGCAATTGCTCATCTAGAAATTTAAAACGAGAAAAAGAAGGATGACCGGCGTAAATTCAACAAATCAGATGACTGAGATACTTGGTGAACTAAAGATTTGATTAGAGATGGAGAAATTTGATAGAAATCTCCGAATTGTTTACCCAAGCCAATCATCCTCCCCTTAGCCAAGTTCTGCATAACACAAGAATCAGGATAGAAGGTGACATAACATTTCTGTTTGTTCATGGACATTAGGTCTTGGTTAGTTTGTTGATGGACATTAGGTTAAATTGAATGAAGGCACACATAAAACATTGTTTAATTTAAGGTGAGGATTAAAGAAAAAATTGCCCGTATGTGACACATGTACTGTCCCTTCATTAGGCAAATTTATTGTAGATATGGTGGCAGCCTTTGGTTCAGTCATAACAGAAGCTTTGAATACTATATTATCCATAGCAACACTATCGAGAGTCCATGGATTAGAACTTGCAGAGTTAATAGATAATGCCGATACTAGAAACAAACCTGCAACATTGATGTTATTGTCATTATTACCAGAAGGACGATGATTGAGTGAAGATAAGGCTTGTGCTAACTATTGTAGTTGCTTAGAAGAAAAATTTGGAATGAAATTAGGTGACTGTTCTTCTATATTCAACTGAGAAACATCGATCATATTTGCTGATGATCGATATCCAAGATTGTTGCATTGATTGACTTGCGCTGTCCTTCCATAATTATTTTTCTGTCGACATCGATCTTCTGTATGTCCCCTTCTACAAAATTTATAGTGAAACTTAAGATTTCGACACACATCAATTGTATGACCACTTTTATTGTAGTGTTCAAATGATTTGTCCTTGGTAAATTTTTAATATGTTGTTTTCTTCTGCACTACGGATGCAATCGAGAAATTCTTAGTAGGTTAAGAAGTTACCTGACGCTGCATCTCTTCTTGTACAATTAATGAATAGGTTTGCCTCACATTAGTTTATGAAGTCATCATTAATATGTTAGATCTCACCATTTTATAAGACCATTGAGCCCCATGAGTAGTTGCATCAACTTGTCTTCTTCGTGTGATCAACATGTATTTGACGTTGATTACGGGTAAATGGTGTGCGGTGTTAAAATATAATCACTAGGCCAATAGAGTCAAGCCCATTGTACAAGCCCATTGTATATTTATTTTAGTAGAGATTTTAGAAAAGATACTAGATATTTGAAGAAAGAGATCTCGATATTATAGGAAAAAAATTTAGATTTGTTAGGTCTAGATTGCGTAGGGTATGGTATCAGAGCGAGGTTAGTATAGGTTGTCTAATCTCTTGGAATTCTTAGTATGTTATGTGGCTGCAGCTCTATCTGATCTTCTAGATCTGAAATGACTTCTTGAGATTATTAGTGAGTGAGTTTCTTTGTGTCGTAAGTAGTCAATGACTCTGCAAATCTTGTGTCGAAAAGGTTTGTTTGGTATTACTAAGGTATTGTCAACACGATAGGTGACTTCCAAATCGTAGGAGGAACCAAGAAACTCAACAACAACTAATACAATACGTGGGCATCATGCATGATGTCCTATTTACAAGGACAGGATCTTTTGGAGATTGTTGGCGGGAGTGAAACTATGCCGCCAGTAGAGGATTCTAACGACGCCTTGCGCAAATGGAGAATCAAAGGAGGGAAAGCAATGTTTGCCTTGAAGACCACAATCGAAGAAGAGATGTTAGAACATACTTGGGATGACAAGACACCAAAAGAACCATGGGACACGTTCGTGATGTTGTTCTCCAAGAAGAACGATACGAGGCTACAACTTTTAGAGAACGAGCTATTGTCAATTTCACAACGTGACATGACGATTGTTCAATACTTCCACAAAGTCAAGATGACCTGCTAAGAGATTACTAAACTAGAACCGAAGTCTTCAATTGGAGAAGATCGAATGGGAGGCATCACATTAAAGGGTGAAGAAGAAGCACTCTACGCGAGTGAAAGTCGGGGCAATACTAAGTCATCTACCAAACGTGGATACAAGAATGGTGACAAAAGAAGAAGTCATCAAGGAACTGCACAACCTGAGAGAGCTTAGAAGAATGACAACAGGAGTTCTTAAGGAAAGACATTTTAAAGTAATTGCTATAATCGCGGGAAGAAGGGGCACGTGTCTAAAGATTGTTGGTACAAGAAAGAATTTGTCGAAAGCAATATGGCATCCTCTAACATGGAGATGGAGGAGGAATGGGATACAGAGGTACTATATGCCATAGAAGAAGATGAGCTAGCACTAATGGGGACGATGGGAGACCATATAAATTATGAGAATGACTGGATCGTTGATTCAGGATGCTCAAACCATATGACTGGCGATCAGAGTAAATTGTAAGACAAGAAAGAGTACAAGGGAAGCCATATGGTACGCACAACAAATAACGCACAATTGTCAATTGCTCAAATCGGCAATAGGACAATCATGCCTGGCAATAAATCTGATACAGTGCCACTACATAATGTTTATCAAGTACCGGGTATAAAGAAGAATTTGTTGTCAGTGCGACAACTAACAATATTAGGAAACTACGTCTTGTTTGGGCCAGAAGATGTAAAAGTCTACCATAAGTTTAAGTTGATTATGGAGAAATCCAAGCTCAAAGGTCTGCCTCAACTTGAAGCCAAAACAGACGTTGTTTGTG
>NW_019272158.1:22262-31805 GCF_002738345.1 Cucurbita maxima | reverse complement strand
AAGCTTTCAAACTCTGGATTTGGCCGTTAATGTCCCTAATATTCCCCTGACAGTATTGTAAGGTTATTTACTTCTTGCTTCTAAGAGTGAAAACTATCTCCACACACAAACATGAGTCCTTCTAGCATGTTTTTTCCTTACATGTTTTCTACGAAAATTCTCAAGAGGTCTTCCAACATAAAATTGCTCAAAGAAAAGCATATTTAATCTCGAAGTTCTTATGATTAAGCCAACAAAAAGGAAAGTGCATCTCGTTGATATAGGTAGTAAGTTTCAATTCTTTTTAAGCATTTCTTAGTCATCTATACTATGGGTCTCTTTATCGGATATAATCTTGGTTCATTCATGTACTCTCTTTTACTTGGGTATCACTCTACTCAAAACCCTTTCACAATTAAGTAATATTTTAGGTTTTAACATTTTAAGGGTAACAAATTAGGACGAAAAGAAAATATGTATAATAATTGGAAATGTCAAGGTTAATAACATAAAACGGATATATGCAAGGGACTCAGGTCAAAACCAACTGTGAAAACATTTCTTTATTTAAAAAATAACTTTAAAGATTATTTGTTATGCTCGTGAAGAAAAAAATAAAACATGTACAAGGGAAATGATCTTTACAAGACTATGAAACGAAAGAAAGTATATGGGAACAGAGGGAAGAATTTAGGAGACGTACCCGAGTAATTCCAATATTAAGACACTTTCGAGGATGACAGTTTCCTCTTGACGTGTATGATGTATGAACGAAAAATAAAAAATAAATAAAAGAAGCGGAACTTTGTGTCGCGTTGCTAAAGCTGAGAAGTGGCGGGTTGGCCTCCACTATAAAAAAAGGAGGTCCCCCACTTCATTTTATCATCCTAAATGAACGGTTCGAGCCAGTCAGAGAATACACTTTCTAACGGCTCAAGGCCAAAATTTTGGTTCATTCGCTCAGACTCTTTCCTCCTGGTTTCAATTTTTAGAAAGCGTTCAAAGTTAGTATTCATGACTACCTTCAGGCTAGTTAAATTTTTTGAATCGAGTTTAAGTTATTTATGCATGATTAGGCCTAATTTAAACGATTAGGAGTCAGTTTCTATGCAGTATTGGGCTTAGTTTAAATTATTGGGACTAAGTTTCTATGCTTAGTTTAAATTATTGGGAGTAAGTTTTTATGCATAATTATACTTAAGTTAAATTTTTGTGATCCAATTTAAATTATTTATGCGTAATTAGCCATAAATAGTTTAAATCATTAGGAGTAAATTTTTATGCATAATTAGATTTAGCTAGTTTGTGCGTTGTGAAACGTTATGTTGAAAGCATGAAAATGTGACGTCATGTCTTGTGAATTGCACGTATAGAATGATACGAATGACATGAAGAACGATAAATAACATGAAATATAATCCCGATACAAGCATGAACGATATGATAACTGATATGAGAAATGGTATGATATCAATGAAATGACAGCGGGGAATATATTTAATAATGTTGAAAATGGAAAAATATTGGGACCTTATGTATTCATGTGCGCTCATGCATTCGGGGATACCCGTATTCCTTCACGATGGTATGGGTGCGTACACCACAAGGCAGGATAACTTCCATCGCGTTTTAAGTAATGCTGCCGTGACGGCTACTGTTTCTAGTGGGTATCCAGCATAGGGAGCTACCAGAGCATGCTCGCCAGCCAAGGAAAGGGGCCAGGGGGTGTGCGAACCGACTCGTGGGTCCATACTCGCACGTATGGGCCATGTGTATAGTATATGGTACACATCCAAGCTACCCGTTAGGATAGTACCATTGGAAAATAGACTGTAATGCTAGGTCTCGTGATTGCATTCGCATGTTCTTGCATCATAACCTCGATAGGGGGTCGTTTACTGATGTATTCTTAAAACACTCAAGCCTCGTGCTACTATATTTTTCACATAATGGCAAGGCGCCCCTATAAGACTGACGGAGGCTTCGCAACCACGAGTTCGCGACACATGCATAGGATGCTTTCGCATAATAATTTAATAGTATATGTTGAGTACTATTTTTATTTGACAATATTATAGATTAGTATAGGCTAAATTGTATTTGCAGTTGACAATAGTATAGATCAGTGTGGTCAGAGTTGTGTTTGCATTTAATAAACTATAGGTTGATATGTATTTATATTTAATAAAGTTTAGGTCGAGTTGTATTTGCATTTAATAAAGTATATGTTAGTATAGGTTCAGTTGTATCTATAATTATTAGGTCATTGGTTAGTATAGGGCATTTAATTCAATAATGTTTTTCATTTTTTCTTCGTAATTGTTAATTACCGAGGTAATAAATGAGGTACGAAGTTAATGTGGAATTTATAATAAGGGTTCATTAAAGTAATTGCGCATTAAATATCGGGTTAAATCTGAAGTAATGGTGTTACGTTAAATAGAAAAGTTTAGGGTGGAAGTCTCTCCTTAAAGATGCGATTTAAAACTGTGAAGCAAACGATATTGCATAACGTGCCAAAGTGGACAAAGCGTACAATATCGACTAGCGAAGAATTTGGATGTTTGAACATTCGACCACGCCCTCTAAATTTTGATTTTGTTTCGTCACGCTCATTCCTGTTAATCATATCTATTTTTTTTTTCCTGGTTTAGAGGTTATAAAAAATTGATAAACCTCGTTAAAACAACCATTTATAACTCTTCCTTAAATCTCCCCTCTAGAACCGTAATTGAGAAAATATAGAAAATGCAACTGTCATGTTTAACACAAGTTTGTTTTTTTCATGTCCACCAGAAATAGCAAATGAAAAAGAATTGGTATTCACAACTATGCAACAAATATGGATATCCAACCTCAAAACATTCATAGGAATTAATTTTTAGAGTGGATATCAACCTTAAATCAGCTTCTCATGCGGCTTTAACAGCTTGTTCAAACAGATATTTATTTTTATTTTGCTATATAATGAACCGAAATCCCAATGATTAAACATCAACAAAACAAATTTGAATATTTTAAAAAAATGAAGTCTCTAACAAGCTTGGGTGTTATCTTATTGTTTGCTTTGGAATCAAGCATTATTATCAACACATGTTTTGCAGGTTCCAACGGACAAGCTGCAGTGGAAAATTGGCAATTACCAGAAGGCAAGTGGCAAGTGACTATTTACAATTATCAAACAAACTCAGTTTTAAATGCTCATTGCAAGTCAAAAGACGACGATTTGAACGAACAGGTTTTGGACAAGCGAGCCCAATTCCACTGGAGATTCGAAATGAACTTTTGGCATACGACTTTGTATTGGTGCAATTTTAACAGTTCGAATGGACATGCTTCGTTTCAGGTATTTTGGCCAGAGAACTCGCATTGGCTTTCTGAACGATGCAACGTTAAAAACTGCATTTGGGCAGCATTTGATGATGGATTTTACTTAAAAAATCTTCATTCGGGGAAGTTTGAATTGATACACCCTTGGGAAAAATGAAGTAAAATCTCCCTCACTCATTTTCGTCCCACAAAACCTTTTTTTTTTTTTCTCTCTCTCTTCTTTTATGCTTGCTTGCTTTCACATGTAATAATTCTAGGGAGAGTTGTGGGGTTTCTTTTATGTTGCATATTTAAGTCTAATAAAAGGGGAGGAATCGTTTGGGAATTTATAGTTCTTTGGATGTTGATAATTTGGTTGGGTTTCTAGTTTCTACTAGTAACGACCCATGTGCAAGCTTTCAAACTCTGGATTTGGCCGTTAATGTCCCTAATATTCCCCTGACAGTATTGTAAGGTTATTTACTTCTTGCTTCTAAGAGTGAAAACTATCTCCACACACAAACATGAGTCCTTCTAGCATGTTTTTTCCTTACTTACATGTTTTCTACGAAAATTCTCAAGAGGTCTTCCAACATAAAATTGCTCAAAGAAAAGCATATTTAATCTCGAAGTTCTTATGATTAAGCCAACAAAAAGGAAAGTGCATCTCGTTGATATAGGTAGTAAGTTTCAATTCTTTTTAAGCATTTCTTAGTCATCTATACTATGGGTCTCTTTATCGGATATAATCTTGGTTCATTCATGTACTCTCTTTTACTTGGGTATCACTCTACTCAAAACCCTTTCACAATTAAGTAATATTTTAGGTTTTAACATTTTAAGGGTAACAAATTAGGACGAAAAGAAAATATGTATAATAATTGGAAATGTCAAGGTTAATAACATAAAACGGATATATGCAAGGGACTCAGGTCAAAACCAACTGTCATAACATTTCTTTATTTAAAAAATAACTTTAAAGATTATTTGTTATGCTCGTGAAGAAAAAAATAAAACATGTACAAGGGAAATGATCTTTACAAGACTATGAAACGAAAGAAAGTATATGGGAACAGAGGGAAGAATTTAGGAGACGTACCCCAGTAATTCCAATATTAAGACACTTTCGAGGATGACAGTTTCCTCTTGACGTGTATGATGTATGAACGAAAAATAAAAAACTAAATAAAAGAAGCGGAACTTTGTGCCACGTTGCTAAAGCTGAGAAGTGGCGGGTTGGCCTCCACTATAAAAAAAGGAGGTCCCCCACTTCATTTTATCATCCTAAATGAACGGTTCGAGCCAGTCAGAGAATACACTTTCTAACGGCTCAAGGCCAAAATTTTGGTTCATTCGCTCAGACTCTTTCCTCCTAGTTTCAATTTTTAGAAAGCGTTCAAAGTTAGTATTCATGACTACCTTCTGGCTAGTTAAATTTTTTGAATTGAGTTTAAATTATTTATGCATGATTAGGCCTAATTTAAACGATAAGGAGTCAGTTTCTATGCAGTATTGGGCTTAGTTTAAATTATTGTGACTAAGTTTCTATGCTTAGTTTAAATTATTGGGAGTAAGTTTTTATGCATAAATAGACTTAAGTTAAATTTTTGTAATCCAATTTAAATTATTTATGCGTAATTAGCCATATATAGTTTAAATCATTAGGAGTTAATTTTTATGCATAATTAGATTTAGCTAGTTTGTGCGTTGTGAAANAAGTTTCTATGCTTAGTTTAAATTATTGGGAGTAAGTTTTTATGCATAATTATACTTAAGTTAAATTTTTGTGATCCAATTTAAATTATTTATGCGTAATTAGCCATAAATAGTTTAAATCATTAGGAGTAAATTTTTCTGCATAATTAGATTTAGCTAGTTTGTGCGTTGTGAAACGTTATGTTGAAAGCATGAAAATGTGACGTCATGTCTTGTGAATTGCAGGTATAGAATGATACGAATGACATGAAGAACGATAAATAACATGAAATATAATCCCGATACAAGCATGAACGATATGATAACTGATATGAGAAATGGTATGATATCAATGAAATGACAGCGGGGAATATATTTAAGAATGTTGAAAATGGAAAAATATTGGGACCTTATGTATTCATGTGTGCTCATGCATTCGAGGATACCCGTATTCCTTCACGATGGTATGGGTGCGTACACCACAAGGCAGAATACTTCCATCGCGTTTTAAGTAATGCTGCCGTGACGGCTACTGTTTCTAGTGGGTATCCAGCATAGGGAGCTACCAGAGCATGCTCGCCAGCCAAGGAAAGGGGCAGGGGGTGTGCGAACCGACTCGTGGGTCCATACTCGCACGTATGGGCCATGTGTATAGTATATGGTACACATCCAAGCTACCCGTTAGGATAGTACCATTGGAAAATAGACTGTAATGCTAGGTCTCGTGATTGCATTCGCATGTTCTTGCATCATAACCTCGATAGGGGGTCGTTTACTGATGTATTCTTAAAACACTCAAGCCTCGTGCTACTATATTTTTCACATAATGGCAAGGCGCCCCTATAAGACTGACGGAGGCTTCGCAACCACGAGTTCGCGACACATGCATAGGATGCTTTCGCATAATAATTTAATAGTATATGTTGAGTACTATTTTTATTTGACAATATTATAGATTAGTATAGGCTAAATTGTATTTGCAGTTGACAATAGTATAGATCAGTGTGGTCAGAGTTGTGTTTGCATTTAATAAACTATAGGTTGATATGTATTTATATTTAATAAAGTTTAGGTCGAGTTGTATTTGCATTTAATAAAGTATATGTTAGTATAGGTTCAGTTGTATCTATAATTATTAGGTCATTGGTTAGTATAGGGCATTTAATTCAATAATGTTTTTCATTTTTTCTTCGTAATTGTTAATTACCGAGGTAATAAATGAGGTACGAAGTTAATGTGGAATTTATAATAAGGGTTCATTAAAGTAATTGCGCATTAAATATCGGGTTAAATCTGAAGTAATGGTGTTACGTTAAATAGAAAAGTTTAGGGTGGAAGTCTCTCCTTAAAGATGCGATTTAAAACTGTGAAGCAAACGATATTGCATAACGTGCCAAAGTGGACAAAGCGTACAATATCGACTAGCGAAGAATTTGGATGTTTGAACATTCGACCACGCCCTCTAAATTTTGATTTTGTTTCGTCACGCTCATTCCTGTTAATCATATCTATTTTTTTTTTCCTGGTTTAGAGGTTATAAAAAATTGATAAACCTCGTTAAAACAACCATTTATAACTCTTCCTTAAATCTCCCCTCTAGAACCGTAATTGAGAAAATATAGAAAATGCAACTGTCATGTTTAACACAAGTTTGTTTTTTTCATGTCCACCAGAAATAGCAAATGAAAAAGAATTGGTATTCACAACTATGCAACAAATATGGATATCCAACCTCAAAACATTCATAGGAATTAATTTTTAGAGTGGATATCAACCTTAAATCAGCTTCTCATGCGGCTTTAACAGCTTGTTCAAACAGATATTTATTTTTATTTTGCTATATAATGAACCGAAATCCCAATGATTAAACATCAACAAAACAAATTTGAATATTTTAAAAAAATGAAGTCTCTAACAAGCTTGGGTGTTATCTTATTGTTTGCTTTGGAATCAAGCATTATTATCAACACATGTTTTGCAGGTTCCAACGGACAAGCTGCAGTGGAAAATTGGCAATTACCAGAAGGCAAGTGGCAAGTGACTATTTACAATTATCAAACAAACTCAGTTTTAAATGCTCATTGCAAGTCAAAAGACGACGATTTGAACGAACAGGTTTTGGACAAGCGAGCCCAATTCCACTGGAGATTCGAAATGAACTTTTGGCATACGACTTTGTATTGGTGCAATTTTAACAGTTCGAATGGACATGCTTCGTTTCAGGTATTTTGGCCAGAGAACTCGCATTGGCTTTCTGAACGATGCAACGTTAAAAACTGCATTTGGGCAGCATTTGATGATGGATTTTACTTAAAAAATCTTCATTCGGGGAAGTTTGAATTGATACACCCTTGGGAAAAATGAAGTAAAATCTCCCTCACTCATTTTCGTCCCACAAAACCTACTTTTTTTTTTCTCTCTCTCTTCTTTTATGCTTGCTTGCTTTCACATGTAATAATTCTAGGGAGAGTTGTGGGGTTTCTTTTATGTTGCATATTTAAGTCTAATAAAAGGGGAGGAATCGTTTGGGAATTTATAGTTCTTTGGATGTTGATAATTTGGTTGGGTTTCTAGTTTCTACTAGTAACGACCCATGTGCAAGCTTTCAAACTCTGGATTTGGCCGTTAATGTCCCTAATATTCCCCTGACAGTATTGTAAGGTTATTTACTTCTTGCTTCTAAGAGTGAAAACTATCTCCACACACAAACATGAGTCCTTCTAGCATGTTTTTTCCTTACTTACATGTTTTCTACGAAAATTCTCAAGAGGTCTTCCAACATAAAATTGCTCAAAGAAAAGCATATTTAATCTCGAAGTTCTTATGATTAAGCCAACAAAAAGGAAAGTGCATCTCGTTGATATAGGTAGTAAGTTTCAATTCTTTTTAAGCATTTCTTAGTCATCTATACTATGGGTCTCTTTATCGGATATAATCTTGGTTCATTCATGTACTCTCTTTTACTTGGGTATCACTCTACTCAAAACCCTTTCACAATTAAGTAATATTTTAGGTTTTAACATTTTAAGGGTAACAAATTAGGACGAAAAGAAAATATGTATAATAATTGGAAATGTCAAGGTTAATAACATAAAACGGATATATGCAAGGGACTCAGGTCAAAACCAACTGTCATAACATTTCTTTATTTAAAAAATAACTTTAAAGATTATTTGTTATGCTCGTGAAGAAAAAAATAAAACATGTACAAGGGAAATGATCTTTACAAGACTATGAAACGAAAGAAAGTATATGGGAACAGAGGGAAGAATTTAGGAGACGTACCCCAGTAATTCCAATATTAAGACACTTTCGAGGATGACAGTTTCCTCTTGACGTGTATGATGTATGAACGAAAAATAAAAAACTAAATAAAAGAAGCGGAACTTTGTGCCACGTTGCTAAAGCTGAGAAGTGGCGGGTTGGCCTCCACTATAAAAAAAGGAGGTCCCCCACTTCATTTTATCATCCTAAATGAACGGTTCGAGCCAGTCAGAGAATACACTTTCTAACGGCTCAAGGCCAAAATTTTGGTTGATTCGCTCAGACTCTTTCCTCCTGGTTTCAATTTTTAGAAAGCGTTCAAAGTTAGTATGCATGACTACCTTCAGGCTAGTTAAATTTTTTGAATCGAGTTTAAGTTATTTATGCATGATTAGGCCTAATTTAAACGATTAGGAGTCAGTTTCTATGCAGTATTGGGCTTAGTTTAAATTATTGGGACTAAGTTTCTATGCTTAGTTTAAATTATTGGGAGTAAGTTTTTATGCATAATTATACTTAAGTTAAATTTTTGTGATCCAATTTAAATTATTTATGCGTAATTAGCCATAAATAGTTTAAATCATTAGGAGTAAATTTTTATGCATAATTAGATTTAGCTAGTTTGTGCGTTGTGAAACGTTATGTTGAAAGCATGAAAATGTGACGTCATGTCTTGTGAATTGCATGTATAGAATGATACGAATGACATGAAGAAGGATAAATAACATGAAATATAATCCTGATACAAGCATGAACGATATGATAACTGATATGAGAAATCGTATGATATCAATGAAATGACAGCGGGGGATATATTTAATAATGTTGAAAATGGAAAAATATTTGGACCTCATGCATTCATGTGTGCTCATGCATTCGGGGATACCCGTATTCCTTCACGATGGTATGGGTGCGTACACCACAAGGCAGGATAACTTCCATCGCGTTTTAAGTAATGCTGCCGTGATGGCTACTGTTTCTAATGGGTATCCGGCATAGGGAGCTACCAGAGCATGCTCGCCCGCCAAGGAAAGGGGCCAGGGGTGTGCGAACCGACTCGTGGGTCCATACTCGCACGTATGGGCCATGTGTTTAGTATATGGTACACACCAAGCTAACCGTTAGGATAGTACCATTGGAAAATAGACTGTAATGCTAGGTCTCGTGATTGCATTTGCATGTTCTTGCATCGTAACCTCGATAGAGGGTTGTTTACTGATGTATTCTTAAAACACTCAAGCGTCGTGCTACTATATTTTTCACATAATGGCAAGGCGCCCCTATAAGACTGACGGA
>NW_019272158.1:20611-22201 GCF_002738345.1 Cucurbita maxima | reverse complement strand
GGGTGTGCGAACCGACTCGTGGGTCCATACTCGCACGTATGGGCCATGTGTATAGTATATGGTACACATCCAAGCTACCCGTTAGGATAGTACCATTGGAAAATAGACTGTAATGCTAGGTCTCGTGATTGCATTCACATGTTCTTGCATCATAACCTCGATAGGGGGTCGTTTACTGATGTATTCTTAAAACACTCAAGCCTCGTGCTACTACATTTTTCACATAATGGCAAGGCGCCCCTATAAGACTGACGGAGGCTTCGCAACCACGAGTTCGCGACACATGCATAGGATACTTTCGCATAATAATTTAATAGTATATGTTGAGTAGTATCTTTATTTGACAATATTATAGGTTAGTATAGGCTAAATTGTATTTGCAGTTGACAATAGTATAGGTTGATATGTATTTGTATTTAATAAAGTTTAGGTCGAGTTGTATTTGCATTTAATAAAGTATAGGTTAGTATAGGTTCAGTTGTATTTATAATTATTAGGTCATTGGTTAGTATAGGGCATTTAATTCAATAATGTTTTTCATTTTTTCTTCGTAATTGTTAATTACCGAGGTAATAAATGAGGTACGAAGTTAATGTGGAATTTATAATAAGGGTTCATTAAAGTAATTGCGCATTAAATATCGGGTTAAATCTGAAGTAATGGTGTTACGTTAAATAGAAAAGTTTAGGGTGGAAGTCTCTCCTTAAAGATGCGATTTAAAACTGTGAAGCAAACGATATTGCATAACGTGCCAAAGTGGACAAAGCGTACAATATCGACTAGCGAAGAATTTGGATGTTTGAACATTCGACCACGCCCTCTAAATTTTGATTTTGTTTCGTCACGCTCATTCCTGTTAATCATATCTATTTTTTTTTCCTCGTTTAGAGGTTATAAAAAATTGATAAACCTCGTTAAAACAACCATTTATAACTCTTTCTTAAATATCCCCTCTAGAACTGTAATTGAGAAAATATAAAAAATGCAACTGTCAAGTTTAACACAACTTTGTTTTTTTCATGTCCACCAAAAATAGCAAATCAAAAAGAATTGGTATTCACAACTATGCAACAAATATGGATATCCAACCTCAAAACATTCATAGGAATTAATTTTTAGAGTGGATATTAACCTTAGATCAGCTTCTCATGCGGCTTTAACAGCTTGTTCAAACAGATATTTATTTTTATTTTTCTATATAATGAACCGAAATCCCAATGATTAAACATCAACAAAACAAATTTGAGTATTTTAAAAAAATGAAGTCTCTAACAAGCTTGGGTGTTATCTTATTGTTTTCTTTGGAATCAAGCATTATTATCAACACATGTTTTGCAGGTTCCAACGGACAAGCTGCAGTGGAAAATTGGCAATTACCAGAAGGCAAGTGGCAAGTGACTATTTACAATTATCAAACAAACTCAGTTTTAAATGCTCATTGCAAGTCAAAAGACGACGATTTGAACGAACAGGTTTTGGACAAGCGAGCCCAATTCCACTGGAGATTCGAAATGGACTTTTGGCATACGACTTTGTATTGGTGCAATTTTAACAGTTCGAATGGACATGCTTCGTTTCAGGTATTTTGGC
>NW_019272158.1:8080-19514 GCF_002738345.1 Cucurbita maxima | reverse complement strand
ATCTCCAAATCAAGACGATTTTGGAATAAGAATCGAGCAGGGTCGAGCTCTCAATCGTAAGTTATAAGTGTTTAGATTTTAGGTCCCCTATTCTCGTATTTCTTCCAAATTCGAGAACAATTCTCCATCGTTTCCCTTCGAATTTGTTCCTACATTTGATAAACAAGATTACCCAAAAGTTCTATCAAGGATTAGAGTGCCGAAAGTGGCTAGAAACCATTCCTCCAATCCAATCCGCCATTGAAGAGTTTCAAGGAAAATTTAAAAATCAAATCCGAGGATACCCGATAATTTATCAAGCAAGGACGATCCCAATCAGTTTCTGAAACCTCCAATGAATATTTTTCTAGAAGACCACAAAGAGAAATAACCTCAGGAACGAGCTCAATTGAAGAAAATAAGCTTAAATTGGGGGTAAGTGTCGAATTCCTATCTAATGTCCCTTTTTCTTCAAATTGAGGATTCATTTAGTTTACGAGGAAGAAGTTGAGTAACTTTGGTGAAGAAATTGAGAGGTGAAACGTCGTAGAACAAGCTACCCAAGAGATTGATTTTCTGGTTTTTCGGATAACTTGCAGACCGAGAACGATTCTCCAAAATTAAGGACACACACTCAATGTCATTCCTAAAAAACAATTCCTTTAGCTTGAGGGAAGGATAAGGTAGAGGTTTCATGAAGAAATCTAGCCTTGAAAAACCTTTGAATCGGCCACCCAATAAAAAAACCCTTGTTTTATCTCTGGCAAGAAGCGAGTTTTTGGACGAACTATGGAAGAGAATATCTTAGGCTACGATCCACGAAAAGGTATGAAATCAATCCCTAGCTCTTCCTTACAACACTATATTTAAGTTTCATGAAGAAATTGAGGGGAGAAACAATGTGAATGGTGTTATGGAGCTTGAGTTTCAGACGACGGTGCAAAGGATGCACGCGTCTTCTTCTTTAACAGAGGAAGAAGACGATGACATGACCAGTTAGTTGAACCGGCCCTGTCACCTAAAAATTCGACCTTCCCATGATTTTTTTTTTTTAATTTTAACCTGGTTCTAAACTAGTTCTTACCGACATTCTATGGAAGGAAATTTGAAGTAATTCAGATGCTGGGAGTTGAAGAATGAAATTCTAAAACGTCGACGACGAGGTAAGTAGCCACCTTGGACTTTTATTAAGAAATACTTGTAGGAATCACTTTCATTTCCATATGAACCGTAAACAAAGAATGAATTAAGAATATATGAAAGAAAAACCCAAAGAATTGTGAGTTAAGGCTCTGAACCGGATGAAATTATTTGGGTTTAAGTAACATTAAAATAACAAAACCAAGAAATAGGGGTAAATGAATGAAATACCTCTAGGACTACTTATGATAATTCAAGGTCTATGCGTGCTCCAAATGACTTGCTACACCTTATAAGGTCTATTTCTAATAACAAGAAGGTATGTTCGAGAGTTCAGGTTGATTAGAGCAAGCTAGGAACCTAAACCAAGTTGGAACCTAATAAGTGCCTAAAGGAAACATCTCAAGACTCAAGACCCTTTTGGAACGCCTCTAAGGAGATCATTATGAATCTATGACCTTCTAAAACAACTCATGCTTGTTATTATGATGGATTCATATGTTTACGAATGCATGTTACAACTTACGCGTAAAGGAATTATGAACCTTATAAACTTACCAGATTGGGAACTACGAACAATACCAAACAAGCTCTTCAAGTACCAAGGTTGAAGCATGCAAGGTAGCACGCAAGTATAAGGGACAAAGGTCCTCACTTAGAAAGAAGGCTAGATACCACTTAAGGATAAGAGACCAAGGTCCCAAAACATAAAAACTCAAGAAAACTCCTAAGATCTCCCACCGTACAATATATTCTTGACTTAGACTACGCTGCTTGGAATGTATGAAGCCTTGAACTTAGGTATTCAGACTATGCCGCTTGGAATGTCTGAAGCGTTGGGCATAGGTATTCAGGGTGTACCATAGAGCAAGCCCTAGGTGCAGTATTTTAAACTACGCTGCTTGGCGCATGAAGCCTTTATCGTAGGTATTAAGACTATGCCGCTTGGAATGCATGAAACCTTGGGCATATGTATAAAGACTGTATAATAGCGCAATCTCTAGATGTAGGATTATACTACATCGCATGGAACGTAAGAAGCCTTTGATGCAGGTTTTTAGACAATGCTTCTTGGAACGCATGAAGCCTTTAGCATAGGTTTAGACTACGTCGCTTGGAATGCAGTACCAAGAACAAGAGAAAGATCAAGAACTAGAACATGGATCAAGGACCAAGTTTTAAGGAAAAGAACCAAGGTTCATCGGATAGATCATGATAAGAACTCCAAGTCAAGAACAAGAACTAGAGGGCCAAAGTACTTACCACAAGAACGAGAACAAGAAAATAAAGAATGTGGTACCCTACCATATCAAGGACACGATTAAGAGCCTCCAAGTAGGCTACGTATTGAATCTTGTACTCATTCCTTGTTTTCCATTTTTTTCAAGTAATAAGAAGCTGGTTGAGGTCGGGAGCAAACTCTGGAGCAATTGCCATAGACAAGCCTCACCTGTCGTCCTCAACCTTTGTTTTAAAATATTTTGTGTCTGTTCATTATTTTGTGTTTTAACTATTTGTCTAGTTTTAATTTCTCATGTGAATACTATTTTGTTTTATTGAAGGTTATGTTTTAAATACTGTTTGTTTTATTTCGCGAAAAAATTTAACCATTTTTTATAGAGTTTTAGAATCAACTCGGTCTTTACCATTACAAACCTATTTGGTTAGGACAAAGATTTGAGGTTTGGGTTTGCAGTCCACCAAGACTGAGGGTTTGATTTTGGCTCGAATTTTGAGCCTTGAGCTTGGACATGAATAGATTCAATTGATCTTCCTTTTCTTTTGTGTTTTCTCATATTGTATATTTATTGCAGTGCAGATTGTAGGAAAGAGATCTACATATTTTTTAGGAGAGATATCTAGATATTTTAGAAAAAAGATTCAGATTTTTTAGATTTAGATTTAGATTTGTTAGGTCTACTCAGGCTCTAGTATAAATACTCTCCACCCTACCTCGGTTATTCAGTATTCTAAAGAGTGTCTTGTATTCTCTTATTGATTGGTCTTAATAAAGAGTGTGAGTGTTTCCCACAAAGAATTGTGTTCAACAATTGGTATCAGAGCCATGCCCTAAACTTAACCATGTCAATAGAATTCTCAAATATCGAACAAAGAATTGTGAGCCTCGAAGGTGTAGTCAAAAGTGACTAAAGTGTCGAACAAAGGGTGTACTTTGTTCGAGGGCTCTAGAGAAAAGAGCCGAGCCTCGATTAGGGGAGGCCATTTGAGAGCTTCATAAGCCTTAGGGGAGGCTTATAGTGTACTTTGTTCGAGGGGAGGATTGTTGAGGATTATTGGGAGTGAGTCACCCATTGGTTAATTTAGTGAAAGATCATGGGTTTATAAGTGAGGAATACTATCTCTATTGGTATGAGGCATTTTAGGAAGCCCAAAGCAAAGCCATGAGAGCTTAGGCTCAAAGTGGACAATATCATATCATTGTAGAGAGTCGTGATTTCTAACATGGTATTAGAGCCAGACACCGGACGATGTGCCAGCCTTCTCGCTGTTCTCCGAAGGGGGGTAGACACGAGGCGGTGTGCCAATAAGGACGCTGGACCCCAAAGGGGGGTGGATTGTGATGTCCGACATTGGTTGGGGAGGAGAACAAACCACAATTTATAAGGGTGTGGAAACCTTCCCCTAGCAGACGCGTTTTAAAACCTTGAGGGGAAGCCTGGAAGGGGAAACCCAAAGAGGACAATATCTACTAGCAGAGGATTTGGGTCGTTACAAATGGTATCAGAGCGAGGTTAATGTAGGTTTTCTGATTTCTTGGAATTCTTAGTATGCTCTGTGGTTGCAGCTCTGTCTGATCTTCCACATCATAAATGATTTCTTGAGTTAGTGAGTGAGTTCCTTTGTGTCGTGAGTAGTCAATGACTATGTAAATCTTGTGTCGAAAAGGTTTGTTTGGTATTACTAAGGTATTGTCAACACGATAGGTGACTTCCAAATCGTAGGAGAAATCAAGAAACTCAACAACAACTATTATAATATGTGGGCAACATGCATGATGTCCTATTTACATGGACAAGATCGTTGGGAGATTGTTGGCGGGAATGAAACTATGCCGCCAGCAGAGGATTCTAACGACGCCTTGCACAAATGAAGAATCAAAGAAGGCAAAGCAATGTTTTCCTTGAAGACCACAATCGAAGAAGAGATGTTAGAACATATTTGGGATCACAAGACACCGAAAGAAGCATGGGACATGTTCGTGATGTTGTTCTCCAAGAAGAACGAGCTATTGTCAATTTCACAACGTGACATGACGATTGCTCAGTACTTCCATAGAGTTAAGACGATCTGCCGAGAGATTACTAAACTAGAACCGAAGTCTGCAATTGGAGAAGATCGAATGAAGAGGATAATTATCCACAGGTTGTGACCATAATATAGAAGCTTCATTATTGCTCTACAAGAATGAAGCACTCAACCATTCCTTGTAGAGTTTGTAAATTTGTTAGCCAGCCATGAAGCTAATGGCTAAACAAAGGGGAGGCATCACATTAAAGGGTGAAGAAAAAGCACTCTACACGAGTGAAAATCAAGGCAATACTAAGTCATCTATCAAACGTGGATACAAAAATGGTGACAAAAGAAGAAGTCATCAAGGAACTGCACAACTTGAGAGAACTCAGAAGAATGACAACAGGAGTTCTCAAGGAAAGAGATTTTAGAGTAATTTCTATAATCGGGGGAAGAAGGGCCACATGTCTAAAGATTGTTGGTCCAAGAAAAAATCTATCGAAAACAATATGGCATCCTCTAACATGGAGATGGAGGAAGAATGGGATACAGAGGTACTATATGCCATAGAAAAAGATGAGCTAGCATTCATGGCGATGATGGGAGACCATATCAATTATGAGAGTGACTGGATCGTTGATTCAGAATGCTCAAACCATATGACTGGTAATCAGAGTAAATTGTAAGACAAGAAAGAGTACAAAGGAAGCCATATGGTACGCACAGCAAATAACGCACAATTGTCAATTGCTCATATCGACAATAGGACAATCATGCCTGGCAATAAATTTGATACAGTGTCACTACATCATGTACCGGGTATAAAGAAGAACTTGTTGTCAGTGCAACAACTAACAACATCAGGAAACTACGTCTTGTTTGGGCCAGAAGATGTAAAAGTCTATCAAGATGTTAAGATAATAGGGAAGCCGACAACAGAAGGACGAAGAGTGGAGTCTGTTTTCGTCCTATCTGCAGAGTCTGCCTATGTTGACAAGACCAAAAAGAATGAGACAATAGATCTATGACATGCAAGATTGGTTCATGTTAGCTACCATAAGTTGAAGTTCATTATGGAGAAATCCATGCTCAAAGGTCTACCTCAACTTCAGGTCAAAACAAACGTTGTTTGCACTGGATGTCAATATGGTAAAGCTCATCAATTACCATACAAAGAGTCAAGTTTCAAACAAGCATCAATCAGCGGAATGCGGTATATGGCGACGTTTATTGACGACTAATCAAGATATGTGTGGACTTTCTTTATGAAAGAAAAGTTTGACACGTTCTCAAAGTTTCAAGAATTCAAGATGATCATCGAATGAGAAGTAGGAGTGTGTTAGATAAAAGCTATGGTTTTTCCTTATTTAGTATATTCACACGTTTTCTTAAACTTAGTTCGTTGTTTTTTTGGTTTTTTGATATCTGAATTAACGCTACATGTATCATGGAAGAGCCTATTTTTTGTTGGCCATTTGGGCCAACTTTGGGAGCAAGATTTGTGCCACTACGACTAATTTTAGGGTAGGATGATTATCTAAATATGTCAACCAAATGAAAATAACAATCCATCAGGTCTTTAGGGCATAATTTCTCTCTCTGTTATTTTTCCGTTATTTTTTTCTTCCAACAAATTTCCTTCGGCGGTTTCTTACTCCATTAAAGATTTTCTCTCGATTGTTAGAAGTCAACAAGTGGTATCAGAGCCTAGTTTAATCCACCGGTGGTATATCATTGCAGAGGAGTCAACTTTATCAAAAGATAAGTTGATTAGTTTAACTGGTTAGAACAACAACCTAACAACACATAGATCTTAGGTTCTTCAGATCTTATGTTCAAGTAGAAGAAATTGTTGTTCCTTCCATGTCATACTCTTTTCTATTGTAAGCCCTCATGCATAGGTAACTTATAACTTTGATACACCAAGTGATGGAATAAGAGATGGTTCTCAAATATCTTTAATGCTCACATGTCTAAATTTATTGTGTCGTGAACTTGAGGTGGAAGAACTCTTGACAACAACCATGTTTATAAACCTGCTAGTGGTGTAAGGTTTCATATTTTGTGTCACGAGCTACCACCGTAGAACTCTTTATAATCTTTCATGAACTATTTGAAAAATAAGTTTGTGTGTGGTTATTAACATAACCATGTGTATTGCCATTGCCTCCTTATCACATAATTACTTAGTTGGAGTTTGGATGTTACACGCCTCATTAGCATTGCACAGCAATGCTGGGAGTGGTTTGTCTTAGTTGTATTGTAATTCCACTCATTTTGTTAGTAAAAAGATTAAATCTTTGACTTTGAGAGAGATACAATGACTTCAACCTTGTCTCAATAAAGATCAAGGGCTACACAAAAGGAAGTCTTTGTTTCATCTTGTATTATGGATATAGATTCCTTATCACATAATTACTTAGTTGGAGTTTGGATGTTACACGCCTCATTAGCATTGCACAGCAATGCTGGGAGTGGTTTGTCTTAGTTGTATTGTAATTCCACTCATTTTGTTAGTAAAAAGGTTAAATCTTTGACTTTGAGAGAGATACAATGACTTCAACCTTGTCTCAATAAAGATCGAGGGCTACACAAAAGGAAGTCTTTGTTTCATCTTGTATTATGGATATAGATTTTTGTGGTGGTGTGTGTATTCAAAATAAGGAAAACATATTTCTTATGTATGTTATTTTATTTAAATATTTTTGGTGTAAAATAATTGGAAATGTTGAGATCAAGTAAAAATAGAAAGAAAATACCCTAAAATGAAGGAAACATGGGACCGTTTTGTGTTCCTTTAATGTTCCTTTTCTCACGCTCTTCCAATTTTTTTATTTTTATATTTATTTTAAAAAGATACTTTTGACCTTATAATAGAACTAATCCTGTGTTAGAAAGCTTGGAAAAAAAGGTAACCCATAAAAATTACTTATGATATATAAATTTAAACAATACAAAAGGCTCAAAAAATTCACAAAGCACTAACACTCGGAGTTGACCTTCTCTGACACTTTACAGTAATTTTGTTGATGGTTCTACAATCCACGCACATCTGCCAAGTTTCATCTTTCTTTTACACCAATAAGTCTTGTATAAAAGAACTCAAACTTTTTCGTATATAGACCTTCTCCATGAGCTCCTCCACTTGCCTTTGAATTTCTTTAGTCTCAATTGGACTGACTCTATTTGCTGGCTTATTAGAAATGAGAGTCCCAGGAATGAAGTCTATTCAATGTTTAGTACCTCTAACGGAAGGTAGTCCTTTAGGTATTTCATCATGAATCATATCCTCAAATTCCTGTTAAAAAGATTGAAAAATACTGGACAAACGTAATATATATCATGTACTATATCGTCAAACGTGTTATACCATAAAATTTATCATATCATTAGTACATCATCAAAACACGTGTCATAATATTCACAACATTCACGTATCATCTCATAGTTACGTCGTATCACACACATATCATGGACTTATCATCTTGTAAACATATCATAGTCATATTGTTTTGTAAAATGTCACAGTCATCTCATTTCATAAACATAACCTAGTTATATTCTTTCACAAACATATCATGGTCATCTCATTTCATAAATGTATCATAGTCGTTTCATTTCATAAAAATATTCTTGTCATATCATTGCATAAACCTAATATATCGTTATAATATGAACTAAAGTGGGTTTTTGGGTAACATGCAAATAGATGTAGGTGATTTTGACTACTTAAACAAAACTAAAGCAGAGTGTCACTACGGTCAAATAATAGAAAATGATTGAGAAAATCAACAATAATGAGGAAGATTCGACGTAGAGAGATTAAATAGATAAGTTGTTGAGTTTAGTGGTAGATTTTAGTTCCTTTTAATAGATTCCCAAGCCCACTTCGGAGGGTCATGCATGATGATTATTTCCATAATCGTTTTTAATTTCTATTAACAATGCTCTGTGAGAAGAATTATTCCTAACCCTTCTATTACCCTTCAAGTCTCTTGCTATGGAACTAAAGTATTAAAGAGGATTTCATTATCCCTCTCTTCTCCCGAATAAGAGAACAACTATGTATGTAAAGTAGCTAATTAAACACACATGTAAATCATTAACCACAACTCTTTAATAAACTAAGATCATATTGTCAACATACTTAAACTATATAAAACTCTCTTGCCTCACCTATAAAGTTTAGCTCTCCATACAAACTGAATTAAACAGAGGAATCCGCATCTCAATCATGTAAAATTGATGGAATGAGAAAAGAGAATAAGAAATAGAGAGTTATCCCAGTTTGTTGTCGTTCGTTAATGGAAGATTCCTTCCCTTGAGCTCTCACGTCCACCTCTTTGCCTAGTAAATCCTTACTGGTCTCCTTTTCCTTCTACTGTCAACAGCAGCAAGATTAGGATTTTCTTCTTCTTCTCTGGTTTCACAGCAGTTCACAGCAGTGGAGGCTGTTGCTATCTAATCCATTTTTTCTCCAAAAGTGCGGCTCCCTCTTATTTTAGGTATCCTTTTTGTTTTATAGTGTTTGTTTCTTCTCATTTAGGGCCGAGAAAGGATAAAATAGTCTACTTAGGATGTTTCTAATTTGGTAGTCAATGACCCACATGGACTACTGATGTGGATTAAAATTTTCATGTCATCCCTGAAAAGTTTGCATTCCGAATTGCTTTAGCATCAGATTCAGAAATTTATTTTCAGATGCAAGCAGTGTTGTTTCCAGATTTGCTACAACATCATGGTTCAGCATAAATGTTTTGGAATTTTACCAAATAACTCAATTAAGTATACAATTAAGCTCGATTTATGCAAATTGAACATCTATTCATATTAAACTACAATTGACTATTTCATGTGTACTAATTAGAATAAAAGAAGCAATTAATGAGAAAATAATGAGTACGAGTACAAAATTAACTATAAAAGTACTTGATATAATAACTCTACTTTTGAAGAGTTATCACCACCCCTAGTATGAGATAGAGATAGGTCCCTAGATCATATTTTCATGTGTTTGTATTTAGCATGATCCCTATAGTTGGATCACATACTGAGTATTCTTCAAAATACTCAAGCCGTGCCACATCATTTTTCAAGTAAAGGCAAGGAACTCATGTACGGATGACAGGGGCATCGCGAGCAGAGACCATGACACGTGCATAAGATATGAGAATGTTTAATTTTCTAGTTTTAGGTAACATAGGTTGCCTTGCATTTCATATGTTTTAAATTATTTCGTATTTGTTTTATTTTCATTTTTCAGTATTATATGTTGAACACGTAAGACTATGATAGTGTTTTCCAAGATGTAATTGTTTTAAATTCTCAAAATTCTGCTATAAATGATGTTATTTTAAGGGTTATATTTCGCATATGAGTTGAGCATAAGAGGTTAGTAGCAACTCTAAGTAGAAATTTTAGGTCGTACATCGTTTTTCATTAATAACTCACATTTCTAGCCTAAATAAACTTGAACTTGGAAATAAGATGTTGTACTGACCTTATTTGCATTTATTAAGTCAAATTTAGCTATGGAAGGGTAATAAATTTGTAGAAATTAGTATCAAAATATCTATATCGATGGTACTGGGCCCGGTTAGGCTGAATAGTTGTAGTTGGCAGAGCGCTCGATGTTGTATGTGGGCCAAGCGTTGCAAGTTAGCTTCGGGGCTTTGTTCGTTGCTGCTGAGCTTAGCTCTGGTCGTGGGCCAAGGCTTGGGTTTGTCTTAATTCGAGCCACGGATTGTAATCATAGTTTACCAAAATTTTGATCCTTTATTCCTTCTTCTTGTCATTCCTCCCTCTCCCACGACTTCACAAAGCCATGGATGTGACTACCATTGTAGACCCGTATTTCGTTTCGGATTTCTAAAACAACCAATGCTTGCCGAAAATTTCCCCCATGAATACAATCTCCTTACGTCGGTTTTTTTTTTCTCTGTGCTTCCTGCTTCAACTAATGGAGATATATTTTGTATAACAAGTGGAGATTGAGGACGATTTTAAAATGAGAGGTGGGGGTTAATTTTTCCGTCGTTGATTTGTGTTCATCGGAAAACTACAACGATCGCTTATCTTCTTTCTATTACTCGCATTTTCTCAATTCTAGGCACGTGTTTTTAGGGCAGACTTGAGCGTGGCTTTGTTTGGCGTATCCTTGGCGTCGGGAGGGTGTGTGGGTAGAGGGTGTGAGATTTTCGGCAAATATTTGTTTGTCATATTTAAGCTAGTTTTCAATATAGAAGTTAAGGTTATATTGTAACCCACATAGGTTACTATATTCCACCATTAACTACCATTTTAATATGGAGGTTATGGGTATTTTTCATTTACTAGCCCATTTAATTTGAGAGTTATATATCACATAGGTTAAGGTTGTAAGGGCTCTATAAAACCTTCTTTTGTCTGATTAGACATCAGATTTTGGAATTAAGAATAGAATTTCTATTTTAGCTTTGTTGAGAGCCAAACTTTCTTTGCAAATTCTTGTGTTTAGAACTTGCATGTAGAGTCATTCAAGTGGTATTGATCAAATCTCTTGGGGAGTGATTCGAATCACGAGTTTAGAAACGAGTTTTCTTTACTCTTGATCTTGATCATCAAGGTAATCCGTTCCATACTTTCCCTTCGGTTGATTTTCCATATCACTTATTGCAAATAAGAAAATGACGACTTGGGTAAATAAGGGTGTTGCACCATGACAAGTTATTCAACCAAACCATAGTAAATAAGAGTCTTGTTAAACATATCCAAATTGCAGCTCAATCCAACAGTTGGATGGGAATATACGATTGATTTTCTTCGGCTCGGCGGTTCTGGAACTAAATTTGGTTGCAGATTTTATTTAATTGCAATTTTTTAATTAAGGGGAACTTCAAGGGTATTTTGATAATTTGTCACATTCGAAATATTTTATGATTGTTTTTCTAGAAAAATCCATAATTTTTCTTAAAATATTTCATCCATGGATGTTGCTAGTTATTCTTCGCTTCTCGAGTATCTTGAAATTTCTTCTAAACAAGGAATTAAAAATCCAGAAAGATTCTTGATAATTGAAAAAAAA